>NC_091458.1:157518995-157733995 GCF_027789765.1 Dendropsophus ebraccatus
TACTAATACTTTTACTACTATACTACTATTATTATTACTACAACTACTACTTTTACTACTACTACTATACTACTATTATTACTACTACTACTACTATTACTTCTTACTACTACTACTGCTACTACTATTATTATTACTACTACTATTACTACTATACTACTATTATTATTATTACTACCATTACTACTATACTACTATTATTACTACTACTATTACTACTATACTACTATTATTATTATTACTACCATTACTACTATACTACTATTATTACTACTACTATTACTACTATACTACTATTATTATTATTACTACTACTACTACTATACTACTATTATTACTACTACTATTACTATTACTACTATTACTTCTTACTACAACTACTACTATTATTATTATTATTTTTTTTTAATTTATATAAATTTTTATTTTCTTCATTAAGACATTACATACTCAGGAGAAGCCAGACGCATCTGGACCCCCCCTATTT
Source organism: Dendropsophus ebraccatus (assembly GCF_027789765.1). Taxonomy (NCBI): domain Eukaryota; kingdom Metazoa; phylum Chordata; class Amphibia; order Anura; family Hylidae; genus Dendropsophus; species Dendropsophus ebraccatus. Next base: position 157,519,483 of record NC_091458.1, read on the forward strand.
CATAAACATACATAAATACAATTCATAATGATTCCCCCCCCCCCATACGCCCCCCGCCCCAGAAAGAGGGAGAGAAAGGAAAAAAAAAAAAAATGCGTAATTAACTAAACACCCCCACCATCAATCCAGGGAGCCCAAATCTTATTATATCTTTGTGTAGCCTTCCAGGAGCACCCCTTTGCCCAGTACAACTCATATTGCCGCACCCTACACACCAGTAATTTCCATTCCTCCAAAGAAGGGGGGTTATCCCCAAACCACTTCCTTGAAATTGCGACTTTTACCAAGGAGCTTAATTTATTCAGTAGCGAACCCGTCGCCCCATCATTTCTATATCCACCCAACAATAATCTAGGGACATCTGTTCCCACTAGTGGGCCCACCACACCTTCTATATAATTCTTTATTGAGGACCAGAAATCCCGCATCTTGGGACAATCCCATAGTAGGTGCAAGAGATCTGCTTCCTCCACAGAGCATTTGGGACAACAAGAATTGCCTCTGTGCCCTCTCCTAAATAAGTCCTTAGGGGATAAATATAGACCATAGAGGATTTTAAGCTGTATTAGCCTGTGGGAGGGGTTTACGGATACATACTGTATTCCCTCCACTATGTTTCTCCAAACATCTTCAGTTAGAATCCCAATTCTTAATTCCCATTTTTCCCTGGCCCTATTCAGATAACCTCTACCTCTAGTTTTCAACAACCACCTATATATTTCAGTGAGACATTTTTTCCCGGACATGGGGGACCTCAGATACTCAAAAAATTCATGCCTCTGAACTTCCCATATCCCTTTATTTGATATATCCCTAAATGCGTGACCTAACTGTGTATACTTAAACCAATGTATATTAGACCGTGTAAATTTAATTTTAAACTCCTCAAAAGATATTAGAGTCCCTTGTACTATTATTTGTGATATATATTTGATCTCTCTCATATCCCCTCCGAAAGAGTCCTGAAGCGAGTCAAATTCCTTTAAGTGACTATTACCCCATAAAGGAGAAAATTGAAAACTCCCTGTGACCTTACATAGTTTTTTAAGTGCATTCCATATCTTAACATATAAACCAACATGTGAAATAATTCTAACTCCTCCAAAGCCCCCCTCTAAACCTACGAAAAAATCATCGTATGCATATCTAGAATTCCCCAATATAAACTGAGTAATTGGCGAGACTTCCCATTTCCTGAATATCTGAGCCCCCATATTATTATTATTATTACTACTAATATTATTATTACTACTACTACTACTACTATTATTATTATTATTACTACTATTATTATTATTATTACTACTACTACTACTACTATTATTATTATTATTATTACTACTATTATTATTATTATTACTACTACTACTACTACTATTATTATTATTATTATTACTACTATTATTATTATTATTACTACTACTACTACTACTACTATTATTATTATTATTATTACTACTACTACTACTACTACTACTACTACTACTACTGCCTCTACTACTACTACTACTATTACTACTACTATTATTATTATTACTACTGCTGCTGCTACTACTACTACTACTACTACTACTACTACTATTTTACTACTATTACTACTATTACTACTACTAATACTATTACTACTACTGCTGCTACTACTACTTTTACTATTATTACTACTACTACTTTTATTACTACTAATACTATTACCACCACTACTATTGCTGCTGCTCTACGACAATTATTACTACTACTACTGCTGCTGATGCTACTACTACTATTATTACTACTACTACTATTACTAATACTAATACTTTTACTACTATACTACTATTATTACTACTACTACTACTTTTACTACTACTACTACTACTACTATACTACTATTATTACTACTACTACTATTACTTCTTACTACTACTACTGCTACTACTATTATTATTACTACTACTATTACTACTATACTACTATTATTATTATTACTACTATTACTACTATACTACTATTATTATTATTACTACTACTATTACTATTACTACTATTACTTCTTACTACAACTACTACTATTATTATTACTACTACTATTACTACTACTGCTGCTACTACTATTATTACTACTACTATTACTACTACTACTACTGCTGCTACTACTACTACTACTACTATTACTACTACTACTACTGCTACTACAAACTCATGAAAAAAACAAAACAAACAATAGATTTCACTGTATCACTAAAGGGGTATAATGGGGATTTTTTTTTTCTTCTTTCAAATTAACTGGTGTCAGAAACTTAATAGATTTCTATTAAGAAACTCTTTATATTTAGAAAGTCTTTCAGTACTTACAGCTGCTGTATGCCCTACAGGAAGTAGTGCATTCTTTCCAGTGAGACTCTCTGGGGCCACCTCTGTCCATATCAGGAACTACCATAGCAGCAAATCTCCATAGAAAACCTCTCTTGCTCTGGACAGTTCCTGAGATGGACAGAGGTGGCAGCAAAGAGTCTCACTGGAAAGAATGCACTACTTCCTGCAGGACATACAGCAGCTGATAAATACTGGAAGATTTGAAACTTGAGATGTTTAAGCAGAAATAAATTACATACCAATATAGCAGACATGCATATAACAGTTGATTTGAAAGCTAAAACACTTCACTGGAGTACCCCTTTATTTAATAAAAATGAAGCCGAAATGGAAAAGCCATGTTTGGAAAACTAAGTACACCCCACGAATCAATAGTTTGTAGAAGCATCTTTAGCAGCCAAAATGTGAAGTAATAATTTTCTATATGAATTTATCAGTCTCTCCCATTGGTTTAGAAGAATTCTGTCTCAGTCTTCTGTACATCAGTTCATTGAGGTCTGTGGGCATTGGTTTCTACTCAGCTCCTTAAGGATATGTTCACACAATGTTTCTAAAGACCAAAATATGGTCGTATTTTGATCGTAAATAATGATCATGCTCTTTGTTTACGGCTGTAATTATCAAAGAATGGCTGTATTTCCCCCTCAAAAAACATTGTGTGAACATTGTGTTCACACTACAGAAAACATTTTGGCCTGTTTTTTTTTGTTTTGTTTTTTGTTTTTTGTTTTTCATTTTCTCCTGGGTCGTGACAACATCGAAACCCAGAGAAAATGAGTTCTGGCGGCAGTCAGTGAGCCTATGATGCGGTGCTGCGGTGGCACAGGGATGGGTAAGTACAGCTATTTTATTATAATTCCCCTTCCCTTGCCTGCATCAAATCTTTCTTTTTGGCCGGAGTTCCCCTTTAAGGTTACTTAAAGTGGAGTTACACAGGATGGACAGGGTGGACTAGTAAAAGGGGGACTGTCCTTACAGAGGGTCCTAATAACTTTGGATCGGTTACGATGACTTGAAAGACTTAGAGAGAGGACAATTACTCACTGTTTAGAATCAATCTTTCTGTAAAAAGTATGCAAAGCGGCATATCTAGTAGTACTTTGCACCAGTTTGTCACTAGCTGATCTTTGACATTTGCCAGTAAGCAGAGGGGCACTTTGGCAAGAAACGCAGCTTCTCCAACCCCTGACTAAACCATTTCAGAACGCAGAACTTTACTAAAACACAGTAAATGTGTACACATCACCCTGTAGAAACTTAATAAAAAGGAGGATTGTGCCGACGTACACAAAATAAAAAGCACAAAAGCAAGGTTGTAGGACACTGCAACGTCATCCCATGTAATGGCATACAAAATGATACTCTTGCTCTGTCCCCTACCGTAGTCTGGATCTGCTTTTTGCTGAGACTTCACTGTGCCATACCAGGTAGTGGGACTGACAACCCTTTCATATATATATATATATGATTTCAGTTGTCGTTGGTAATACAGGAAATGGTAAAGAATTGCTGATTCAGGGATTGAGATGAGAAAATAATCACAGCCAGTATGGATCCTGGACATTTTTACTCTTCATGTTTACTCTATGTCCTCCTTTAATTTAATTATTGTACAAATTAATCGTTATAGAATATGGTATGTTTAAGACATGCAGGTCTATTTTACATGGCCTAGAAAAACAAAAGGCCTGTTACTAGCATTCTGCATATTTGAATCCTATATGATGAGTTTTAAAGACTTAGAGAGAGGACTATTACTCACTGCCTAGAATCCATCTTGCTGTTAAGAGTATGCAAAGCGGCACATCTAGCAGTACTTTGTACCAGTGTGTCACTAGCAGACTTTTGACGTTTGCCAGTAAGCAGAGGGGCACTTCGGCAAAAAACACAGCTTCTCCAACCGCTGACTGAACCACTGTAGAATGCAGGACTTGACTAAAGCACAGTAAATTCAATACATATCCTTCTTTACACACATCACCCTGTAGAAACTTAATAAAGAGCAGGATTGTGCCGACCTACACATAATACACAGCACAAAAGCAAGGTTGTAGGACACGGTAACGTCATCCCATATAATGGATCTTGGACATTTTTGCCCTTCATGTTTACTCTATGTCTTCCTTTGATTTAATTATTGTACAAATTAATAGTTATAGAATATGGTATAATTAAGACATGCAGGTCTTTTTTACACGGCCTAGAAAAACAAGAGCCCGGTTATTAGCGTTCTGCCTATTTGAATCCTATACGATGAGTTTCTTATCAGGTGAACTTCAAATGCTTTTATTTTCATTTTGTAAACCATCCAGACACTCTTCTTTGGCTGCCTCTGCAACCTGGCACTCCCTGGCACTAATATGATTACTAGAGAGTTAAACATGTACAGCATCTTAATTCAGAATTAGCCTTTATTTAAATAAAAATCACTGCGCTGAAAAGCTGAACTTGCTAACCTTGGGTTCTTTTGGTTTTCAAAGGTGATGCATTTGACAGCAGATCTCTTTGAATAGAAACTAGAAAGCAAAATTACTCTTAGAAGAGAACCGTGCGCATCTGACAGACAGTAAACGCCAGTGCAAAAAAAAAAAAAAAAAAGAAAGAAAAAAAAAAGCTTCTCGCAATTATAATTACCCTGTGTAAATAGGGAAAAATCCATAAGTGCTGGACACTTTGAGTTAATCTGGAAAAAAGAAAAAAAAAAACTTGAAGTCAGTGTACTGTAGCTTCCAGTTCAGCTCTAAAACAATTAGCAAAACATGCACTAATGGTCTAATTCAGCTAAAAACATTGCTTGCAAGAGTGACATATTCAACCCCTTAATTAAGTGATTGTAATTGCAATTACTGATGGTACACTAAACAAATATTCAGGCCTTCACAGGTCATACTGCAGAGTCCAAGTGGAAAAAAACATCACAGACCTGAGTAATTGTGTTAGAGGAAACACAGGACTTTTTGCAACTAGAATCATTAAAATAAATGTTTCTCGTGTCTCGATCGGTTATGGTGGCCCCTGCTGTTCTTATGATTCCCCTAATAGAACCTGCACCCAAAGGCAAAAAGATGCTGCTCATAGTGGCCAGATTCTTATTGGCTTACACACTGTAGTGCCGTCTCTTTATTAGAGGTCCAGGAAGTGATACTGAGTTACTGGTCATGTGCGTCCGTCACCATTAGTCCCATTAGGCGTGACAGACTCAGAAATATACACCTGATGCTGCAGTGACCTTTATTGTGTGACATGGGATGGCACAGGACATGGAAGCTAAGAAGGTCCCAGCTGTCTCTGATAACTGGGCAACCGCTTCAACTGTTGGGTACAGAGCCGAATTCTGATCCCGTCAATTAACCCTATAGATGCTGCAGTCAGTAGGACTTAAAGCTAAAAATACAGATCAAAAACCTGAATGGGTATTTAGCCTGTGGTTCTGTTACAGCCACATAATCATGTGTGATAAGCAAATATTTTTTTTACTTAGAAGTATGAGCTGGTGGTCACCTATTGTAATGGCTTATTATTATACCCCAAAAAATACTGATCCCAGAATGCAGCAATATTAAGGAACATGTACAGGGACATACTGGGACTAAAAACCATTCCTGGGACACAAAATACCCCACTAGCCCATATAATAATAGCATAAAAATAAAAGCGCACAATGTACTGGGCAGCGTTACCCACCGCTAAAAAAAATATGTAAAATACATCATCAAAAATAAAGGGGAAAAAAGTGGAACGTAGTAACACTTACTCATGTGGTCAGAGACAAGTGAATGCTGGCACTGTATCATGGCACAGGGTAACACATGGAGGAGGCCTGTGCAGTCAAACAAGCATATACATGTCCGCCACCTTAAAAAAAAAAAAAAAAGGGACTCTCTGCCTCCAATGCATTCAAGTACAAGTTCATGAATCTTTACAAAAAAAATTTAAAACATTGCAGTATATTATATTTCCTCACCCCATTCCCAGAGTTCCTTCAATACATCCACGTAGGCTATGTTCACACAACGTCCAAAAAAGGAAAAAGGCGTCCTTTTTTTGTGTTTATTGCATCCTTTTAAGGCTATGTTCACACTGTGTATGAATCCGTCCGTAGATTGTACGCCACCATACATGTGCGGCTGAAACTACTGGCGTGGGAAAAATCGACATGAGGCCGGATGCGTACGAACCGCGAACATACGGCCGTAGTACAGTTATGCTTCCCTAGCTTGTTTCAAAGCGATCTGAAACAGGTCATTTACTTGGAAATCTTCGCCCAGCCCCGTAAACCACACAGAACCTTTTGGATCGAAAAATCAAGTTCAATTTGGCTGAAATAAGTACTTCGTACGGGAGCGCATGGAAATCCACGGCCGTGAGTTTCAGCATTTCCATCCTCAAACAATGGTCTTGTTCATTTTTCACGGCGCCGTATACGATCCGGCCGTAAGCCCATACGTAGTGTGCACTGTGCGGGCGTATATCGTATACTTTAAAGCGAACGCATCAACCTCAAAACTACGTGCGTATATTCGCGGTTCACACTACGGACGGATTCATACGCAGTGTGAACATAGCCTGAATGGGTTGACTTAAATGCATTGAAATCTATGGAATAACTGACGTCTTTTTCACACATTGTATTGAATGACGGACGTCTTTTGAGGCGGATGCATTCGATACAACGTGTGAAAAAGACGTCCGTCAAGCCAATTAAAATAATGCAATAACGGACGTCTTTTTAAACACAAAAAGCGGACACTTTTTTTCCTTTTTTTGGATGTTGTGTGAACATAGCCTATATATATCCGCCTGCTTAAAAAAAGGGGGGGGCTCTCTGCCTCCAATGCTGTCAAGTACAAATTCTATAAAATTCTATTCTATAAAAATAAAAAAAATTGCACTATATTACATTTCCTCATCCCATTCCCCGGATTCCCTTCAATACATCCACATAAGGTGCAGATGTTTTATCCCCACTAACAGGAAGTATACGGATAGCAAACCCCGAACATTGACGGCACAATCTATGTATCAGATCTCATAGATACTGTATAAGAATAGGTAAAATAAGATACATTGTCTTCTCCCATTTGAATATTTATCATGGATATCCCTCCCTCACAAAAGGAAGGCTGACTTCTTCCAACCTAATTGAACCCTTGTCTAAGGGGTCTGTAACATGTATTTTGCAAAATAGCAACTACAAATGGAAATGTGTTATGTTGCTAATCACTTACATGTGGTTGTAGGTTCAACATATGTAGCGACTTGGAAGTGTCCTTTTAATTCCCTGCTGTCAGGTGTTGAAACATAACAGCTTTGTTTTAGAATTCCTTTCCTGCTGGTAACCTTGTTACACCCCAGAGGTATCTGACAGTGTATAATTACCCCACCTGCTCCATAATTCTTCCCGCATTCCTTTTCCCGCTCTCTCAGGGCTCACTATTATTGGTGTAATTATTGTAATTATTTATAATTCTTTATTTAGATGGAATTATTTATTGGTGGTATTATTGGTGTAAGAACGGCAGACGCTTCTCTATACACAGTTCTAATTGAGGTCTTCCATTTCTGTAATTCACATCTATTGGAACTATCTGGATTTCTCCTTATAATAGAATGTATTATTGCTCAATACCATGGCATTTGGCTAAAACAGTGTATGAGATTTTATGAAGGTTTTTGCTTTAGGATTGTAAAATACTTAAAGGTTTTGATCATATCCACCTCCTTTCTCTTCCTTCTTCCAGACTATATAAATTTAATCCTTAAAGGGGTATTCCCACCATCTAAACTTTTGCTAGGTGATAGGGAATAAAAACAAAAATTTTGTAAATGCTTTAAATTATCACAATTGTTTTCTTTTTAAGTTTGGCCCAATGGTGTTCCTGTAATGTTATCATCTTGTAGCCGTGAGCTATGACACACTGCAGTGGCCCAACCTCGGGGGGTGGTAAGTATAGTTTTACTCTCCTCTATGGTCTTACACTAAGCTTACATATGTTTCCAGGGCTTGGATTGTCCCAGGAGACATGTGTAATTTCAGTAGGAGACACAATGATGCCGAGCAGATTCAGCTCGGCACCACTGCATCCCATCCTCCCTCCCTCTACAGCCAAACCAAGAAGTAAGCGGTGATGCGGCTGTGCAGCTGTGCCAAGTTAAATTCTGGCAGGTGGGCATAGGTCTTACCTGATATGTTTTATGCTTAAGACCCTTAAAGGGAACCTGTCACCTTAAAACAGAGGGAAGAGCCTCAACGGAGGGACCGGCTTCTGAAGCGGGACTTGCAGGATGAGGTAAGTATCTGGGACTCCATGGGGGGTCGGGCGGGCTCTTCCCTCTGTTCTAAGATGACAGGTTCCCTTTAACAAATTCTGTAGCCCATTTCTCTACATTTAATATGTTTTCCCCCCATTTATACTCGGATGTTGACCAGTGAGTGGATAAGCGGGCCGTCACTGCCGAGATGAGCTCTTCTTTGAAGTAAATGCGGCTACAGAGAGCAGGGGACACTGGCGACCAGATCAGGACAATGTGGGAGCGCCAAGAGGTAAGCATGTAATGTTTGTTTTGCTTTCTTATATGGCAGCAAAATATAAAACGTGTGCAAGAGCTGGAGAACCCCTTTAAGGTCTCACATGATCCAAGCTTTCTTGGTTGAAATCCCTCAGCCTGACTTTCCAGATCTGACCTTTCCCCAACCCTTGCTCCCCTAGTATCGGTAATTATCAGCTAGCTCACTTTCTGCTCTCCGATATAAACACTCCAACCTTACCACATTGCTCTAGCACCAAGGCGGTCACTCCGGAACTCTAGGTCACCCCCACTCCATTTGGCATTATCTATGGCTCAGGTAAGATACTTTAGTAACGTACATTGCTAAAACGTTGAATATTGAATAGCTGAACCAAAATTTTTTTTGGTTTGAATATTTTTGGGCAAAATTCTGCCAAATAGCCATCTTCTATCGGAGCTGATAGGAGAACTGTCGTTACAGTATTAATGGTTGGGATCTTAATGGGCAGCCCAGGTGCTTTCCATGAGGCCCCACTCTGGATTATTAATAGCACTGAATGAATACGGGTTGCCAGGAGCCGATCCTGAACAGATAAAAATCCATCTTTGATCCCGTATTACAATTGGACGCACCTATTTTCTCTACTTTTGTCATTACGCTTGCATCACAAGGTTATTCACCAATGCATTTAGCATTCAGGATGTGTGTTTACCGGCTGAGAAAAAGACTCAATCATTCCTATTCTTTTATTGTATTAGAGTAATACCAATTCACCCCTAACACTTTGCCTGCTTATTGCTTGGTTGACATCAGTTGAACATTTAGTATGTTACAAGGTGGATTATGTGTGAGATGCATTAACCTCCAACATGACTTCGAAAACAGCCTTTTAAAACGGAGCTAAAGAGTGATAAAATTGAATGCGTGGTGAGATAGAACTTGCCGAGATCTGTTAATGACCTTTAAACCAGCTCTTTTTATTCGAGATGGATGATCATTCTGCAGTCCTTTAGAAATGAAAAGCAAGGCTGGAGATATCCTTGAAAAGCAGAAGTTAAAAAGAGAAGGATTTGTATTAATAATGGCAATTGTAAACTGAAGGAAAAATTAAGCCATTAAACGTTATGTTAATGAGCTAGCGGATTGACGAGCCATCTGTTAACCCTTTCAGACATGTTTTCTTTTAAACTTGGGCCATAGGCTTGTAAGGAAAGAGAAAAAAAAAAAGAAAAAGAAAATTCCAATCGTTTTACTATAGGTTGATACTAGAGATGAGTGAATTTACAGTAAGAACATAGCGTTTCGCTTGGCTTCGTCATCTGGTCAGTTGTCTGCCTTTGAACTCCATGCCTATCACAGCTGCCAAGCGCGGCACGAGCAGCAGTCACCCCCGCTCTGTGGATACCGCGTCTTTGATGCAGGGACGCGGAACCACTCGTGTCCCGACCTCCCTGTGTTCCCCCTTACCCGTCCACGCTCTCTCCTTGACACCGGCGCGCACTTCCCTACCTCCTAGGGCGCGCACGCACTGACTCGCTGAGATTTAAAGGGGAAGTGCGTCCTTAATTGTTCATGTGCACTGATCACCTCCTTATATATCCCAGCATGACCTGCTCCTTGCGTTGGAGCCTCTGCATGCTTGCCATAATGTATGGTCCCAGCTTACCATGTTTCCTGATCGCTGTGTCCAGCCATTCCTGGTCCCAGCTACCTGTCTGCTGTCCTGGTTCCAGCCAAGAGTCCTGCTGAGCCTCAGCCTGCCTGTGTCCTGCTGCACCTCGCCCGCGCCACTAGCAGCCAAGCCAGGGGTAGTAACCTGGGGGTCGCTTGTCGCAGCAAGTCCATCCCGCCGCAATGCGGTGAAAACGCTTCCTGGTGCAGTTTACATCATCGCTAGTGGTGGTACAGCAGATCCACGACTCTAGTCGTTACAATGCCTCTCCAAGCGGCTCCACTCCAGATGCCTGGAAAAGCTGGATTCAGTCCTGGGAAACTTCTCCCAGTGTCCCAGGACTGGATCCAGCTTTTATAGGTATCTGGAGCGGGGTGGCACAGAGTTCAAAGGGAACAGGCTGACAAGCCAACGACCAAGCCTAGTGAAGCGCTATGTATGTACTGTACTGTAAATTCGCTCATCTTAATTGTATAGCCATTTGCGCAAGATATGTATATTGATATACATGACATGTAATCAATGTACAACCCTGGGCACTGTTTCCAGGTGTATAAATAAATGCTATTAATGCATTACTTATATGGACCAACAAAACACAGCAATCACTGAGCTCAGGGAGATCAGTAAAAACAAATTTCAATGACGCTCTCACTCAAGAGTCTCCATTGATACATTGCCTCCTACAAATTTAAATATGCAAAATATGTTCTCCCCAGAATCCCCAGTAGAATCTCCATTTTTGCAGATGATACTAAACTGGGTAAAGTAATCAGCACAGAGGAGGATAATATTATATTACAGAGAGATTTGGAGAAGCTAGAGGCTTGGGATGAGAAATGGCAAATGAACTTTAATGTGGATAAATGTAAGTTTAGGCATTTGGGCCATAGAAATAATAAGTACAGTTATGTGCTAAATAATAAAACACTGGGTAAAACTGCTTCCGAAAGGACCTGGGGGTATTGGTGGACAGTAACCTCAACTTTAGTGATCAGTGCCAGGCAGCAGCTGCCAAGGCTAATAAAATAATAGGATGCATCAAAAGAGATCAAGATATAAAGTTTTGCCTCTTTATAAATCACTGGTCAGACCACACATGGTATATACTGTGTACAGTTTTAGGCATCCAGATATAAGAAGGACACAGCTGAACTGGAGCAGGGGCAGAGGAGGGCAACAAAGGTCATTAAAGGGGTTGTCCAGCGTGGGGGCTATTTTTTCATATGGCCGGGGAGGAGGTGGCTGAAAGAAAAGACGTCCACTCACCTCCCCGGTTCCAGCGGCAGGTCTCGCATTGCGGCGCTCCGATGCCCGGAACTCCAGGTAGAAGTTTAAAAAAATGAAACTTCTGCAGAAGCATAACGCATTACTTACCTGTCTATGCCAGTTTTGAAACTACTAAAGATCCATTTGTTTGGGGGGGGGGTTGCTCTGTATTGTGTTTCTGTCTTTCCTGGTTTAGCATTTCCCAGAATGCAATGCTTTCCCTCAGCTGACCATCAGAGTCCCCCACCCATCCCAATCAGTAAAATTAGTGCTGCAGCTGCTTCTGGCCGGACAGAGATGGTGAATCAGTCAGGGGATTGGGTTATCCAGCCCCGCCTCCTGTGACATCACGCCCTGCCCCCTGTCTGCATCATCAGCAACCACACACAATGTGAGACAGAGGCCTGGAAGATTTGTCTCCTAAGGGGAATAGCAGAAAGAGCAGGAGACAATGTGGATTGGCACAGAGGCCATTTTTTTTTCACTTCCTGGATTTTTATCAGCTTCCAGTATGAAAGAACCGTACAGATACAGTAATACATTGTATAGACACATCTATATACCTTTTAATGTACTTTTAATAGAAAACAAGTTTTCCTATCCGGAGTTCCCCTTACTATGTTACTATGGAGGCACCTTTTGGCAACAGGCTAGGATACCTGTCTATTCCCGTGTTTTGAGACTTGCAATCAAGGCTCCACTGACCCTTTTTTTGCGTATTTAAATTTGTAGGGGGCAATGTATCAATGGAGACTCTTAAGTGAGTGCTGCATTTACATTTTTTTTACTGATCTCCCTGAGCTCAGTGATTGCTGTGTTTTGTTGGTCTAGCCAGAATCCTGCTGTACACTGATGAGGGGGGCAGCTCTCCGCCTTTTGGCTATGATCAAGTGTAGTAGCTGTCTTTGAGAGAGCGAAGAACCTCAAGGAGGGAATAAGGGTTGAGCAGTTGGCTGGTGGGGTGAAAGATGCCACGACCCTCCGGATCTGTGCGAGGGGGTTGAGAGCCGAGGTGCCAGAAGTGCCCTGGGAGGGGTGACCCCAGGGGGCCGTAACTCACTGGGGATGGGATCCCACTGAGTGAAAGCACTGAGCACGGTACTTCACTATCACCCCTTGAGCACACTCACCTTCAGCTTTCCGGTCTCTGGCTGTTGAGAGCTATGGGCAGTTTTTATAGATCGCACATCTTATTTATTTTTTTGCCACTGTGTGTTCACTTTGCACATGTGTTTGTCACAAGGTTTTTCAGGTTGCATTCGCCATTTTGGGTGTCCCCCTGGAGGTCTAGGGGAAGCATGTGTGGCCATCAGCCTCCCTACATACCTCATAGCATACAATCCCAATTGTACCTAAATAACCCTGGTAACATTGATTTCTCACCTGATGCTGACATCCGATGCCTGAACTGCAGCACATTTCAGCTTTTTCATCAAGAGGTCATAGCAGTGCTTGAATCAGTGACTTAAAGTGTTAAAAAAAAAAAAGTTAGGTTAAAAAAAAAAATCCCTCCTCCAGTAAAAAATGTAAATCACCCTCTTTTCCCATTTTGCAAATATAAAATGTTCCCAGATTCCCACAAAAAAGTAACATATTTCGTGTCAATATGTGTGGAAACATGTTGGTATTGATCCCACCCAGGGATTTGATAATTTTTGTTAAAAATCACACCCCAAAAACATAAAAGGGTGAAAATATGGCAAGTTTTATTTTATTTTTTAAAGAAACTTAAAATTTTTACAAGTTATAAAATAGAAAGTTATAAATACAAAGCTACATAAATTGTAGTCGAGTACACATAGGTGCAAAAGTCGTTATCTGCAGCCGAGTCATTGGGGCAGGTGGCGAAAAGTTATTATTTATTTATTTATTTTGCAAATTAACTGGTTTCAGAAATATATATGGATTTGTAAAATACTTCTATTTAACCCCGTCATGACCGAGGTTATTGATGCACGAATGTCTGGGTCAAATTGAGGCAATGTTCCTCCTCGCTTTTTAAGAGTCATAGCGCTTTTATTTTTCCACCTACAGGGCTGGTTGGGGAGTCGTTTTACATGCCATGATCTCTATTTTTTATTGGTATTATATTGATGTAAGAGAAAAATTTTGATAGTTTTTCATTATTATTTTTTCTAATATACAATTTAAAAAAATTTGCGAAATTGTTTTTTTTCTCGCTTTTCATTTACGCTGTTAACCATGCGGAAAAAATGTTGTTATAGTTTATTAGGTCGGATAATTCCGCACGCTGTGATATAAAGTATGTTTATTTATTTATTTTTATTTTTATTTTATTTTTTTGTATAATGGGAAAGGGAGTAATAAAAATTTTATTGTGGCATTTTTATAAGGGTTTTTTTTTTAATGTATTTTAAAGCTTTTTTTTAACACATATTATATTGCATATATAAGTCCCTGCTCTGATTGGTGATCTGTACATAGAGTCTGCCTGAGAGCGGCTGCCTGTCATTCCCAGATCTGGGGACAGTAATGTTTGCAGGGCCAATCACATTGAATCTTTATTTACGTTCCTACTGCACGGGGTCTGTATGAATGTCCGTATGAATGACGTGAAGGGGTTAAAAATCTTACAGCTCTTATCAGGTGCTGTATGCCCTAAAGCACAGGTGTCAAACTCAGGCCCTCCAGTTGTTACAAAGCTATTATTCCTATCATGCTTAAAGCTAGGCATGCTGGGTATTGTAGTTTTGCAACAGCTGGAGGGCCTGAGATTGCCCCCCTGCCCTACAGGAAGTGGTGCTTTCTTTTCAATCTAAAATAGAGATAACTGCCTCCTCTGTCCATGTCAGGAACTGTCCAGAGCAGGAGAGGTTTTCAATTGGGATTTTCTACTGCTCTTGACAGTTCCTGACATGGACAGAGGTGGCAGCAGAGAGCACTGTGTCACACTAGAGAGAATACAACACTTCCTGCAAGACATACAGCAGCTGATAAGTACTGGAAAACTTGATATTATTTTAAGTAAGTAGTCAAAATGGTAAAAAAAAAAAAATTATATTTGGGCTATGTTCACATGACATATTTCCTGTCTGTTTTTTTTTTTTTTTCATCTCTCAAAATTACATCCGCCATTTTGAGTACCAAATGACCTAATTCATTTCAAAATTTTGGCGCCCATTATTACAAAGACAGCCGTTGGTACATTATTCTAGTTCAGGCCCCTTTGGGTGGGGATCTTTTTTTTAAGGTCTATTGAATTTAATAGTAAAGACGGTAAAAGGTCGGTGGGAAAAAAAAAGTGTGTGTGTGTGTGTGTGTGAACAATTAAAAACAATGTCCGTTGTTTGCAAAATAAAGTCCGAGAATACAGTGGTCCCTCAACTAACAATGGCCTCAGGTTACAATACTTTCAACATACAACGTAAAACAACCGAAACCCGTGTGAACTAGAAACAATCCGCTCCTCTACATAAAAAAGTCATTTCCAGTTTCCAGTAGCTTTTTCTGACTGTTGTATGTAAGGACCTTCTTCTTCCTCTTCCTCTTCCTCCTCCTCCTCTTCCTCCTCCTCTTCCTTCTCCTCCTCCTCCTCCTTTTTTTTTTTTTTTTCTACAATCTTAATTCTTTCTCATTTTTGGAGTTTCAGGACCAATGACCAGTTTTCCATAGACTTCTGGTCTCACGATACAATATTTTCATTCCACATACAATGGTCGTCCTGGAACCAATTAACCCTTTCAAGACAGAGCCCTTTGATGCACAAAAGTCTGGGTCAAATTAATGCACCCCTTCTAAGAGTCATAGCGCTTTTATTTTTCCACCTACAGGGCAGGTTGGGGTGTCATTTTTTGCGCCATGATCTCTAGTTTTTATTAATATCATATTGGTGTAACAGAAAAATTTTGATTGCTTTTTATAATTTTTTTTATTATATATAATTTATTAAAATCAGCAATCCGGGTGTGTGTTTTTTTTTTCCGTTTACGCCGTTCAACGTTTGGGAACAATAATGTTATATTTTAAAAGATCAGACAATTCCGCATGCTTCGATATGTAATATGTTTATTTATTTATTTTAAAAAAGAATTATTTTTATAATGGGCAAAGGGGGAATTTAAACTTTTATTGGGAGGGGGGTTTCTAATGGTTTTTTTAATACTTTTAAAAACTTTTTTTTTTTACACTTTTTTTTTTTGACACTTTTTATCACTGTAAAACATGCAATCAATAGATTGCATGTACTGATCTATGCTATGCCATAGCATAGCATAGATCAGTGTTATCGGCGTTCTATGTATGAGAGCAGACTCTATCCATAGATGGCCGATCCGACAGGACGGAGGTAAGTGACTTACCCCCGCGTGTCGACACAAGCCAATCACTCAGTGACAGTAGCTTGTTCTGTTACTGAGTGCCTTAAACGCAGCAATCGCTGTAGATTGCGGTGTTTAAGGTGTTACTGAGATGCAGCTATGGGATCACAGATTCCTCTCATTATCTCTGGGCCTGGACACTGATGTGTGCGGGACCCCTCTCACTGCAACGGTCCTGCACACATCAGAAGCCCCTCAGTCAGGAACGTATATATACATGTTACTGACTGGAAGGGGTTAATATTGTATCTGGGGGGACTAATGTAATTGTCATATGACCATTAATCTGACATCTGCGCAAATAACGTCCGTTATTTACTGCACCATGTGTATTGGTCGTCCGTCATTCCATTGACGTCAGTTATAATTCAGTAATTAGCAGATACTTTTTCTCTTTATATTTTACTCTGTCTGAACATAACCCTATACAGTATTATTTTTATATAAGGCTTTCTCAAATTTTTCTGCTTGTCCCAAGGCTGGTGACGGGGCCCAGACGGCTGTTGTATATGAAGCCTCAGATTTTACCAAAATATTCCTTCAATCATTGACATCGATAGAATGAAAATTCAACATAAATATGACATTTAATGACTCTTGTTTTGCTTATGTTGAGCTGAAACATTACAGCGATTCATTGAAAACTTTTCCCACTGTTTTCCTAGGCCAAATGATGCTCTGCGTGACGCCTGAATTAATTCCAATTACATTACCATAAAGTTCTATTTACTGTAACACCGTTGTGATTCCTGGTGTTTATAAATTGTGGAAAAGCACCTGACACTTCAGAGATATTCTGTTATCTGTGAAACACAAGGGAGAGCGCACCTGATATCCTGGCGCCCGCTCTTCCACTTACTGGAGGTTTGGTTCGAATGAATAACACACACAAAACCAAACTTCAAAAGCAGAACTTCGAGGAGGAAAACAAAACTTCACTTTGGAATCTGTGTAACCTTCAAAAACAGTTTGAGATGAGAAGCCGGCATAGGCTGCACCTGCTCGATGTTATCCGGGTCTAAACAGTCCCGCTTTATTAAAATGTTAACTTGTCCACTTGCCTCTCCGGTATTCTGCTGTGTCACATGAAAAGTATCCAAAAATATTCTAACAAAAACATACAGATTCCGGGATTCCCGCTTTATCCTTATACCAATTTCTGTATATGCTCTTGTGATTCTTTCCAGATTTCCTTAGATGTGTTTGGTGTAGTAAAGGACGATACCAATGCTTAAAGGGGTTTGCAATCTCATCAATGACTTCAAATGGGGTTAGAAGTTTTGGAAAAATTAGGTAAATGTTACTGTCAGGAAGGGTTAAAGGGAATCTGCCAGCACTTTTTCTGGTTCTGAGGTGCTGACATTGTGAGGAAGGTGAGTGTCTGTTAGTGTGTGTGTTACCTTCCTTTTTCCGCTCGCTGCCTTTCTTTGTCCTCAATCTGGTCAATGACTTTTTGCACAAGTGTCAAAGAGGAATTATGGTGCCGCGTTCGTGCCGCACTTCGGCACACCTCACCACTACCTCCTCCTCCCAGCTTCACTTGAATATTCATTGCAGCCTCCCTCCGGCTTCCTGCCGACATCATCTGTCGCACCGCATGCGCCGTTGAAGGCAAGGGCCGGAACAATTTGCGCATGCACATGCAAATTGTTTTGCAGGAGCTGTGCGCACAACGGCACTTGCTAGTTTGGCTTTGTGCAGCGGGAGCCTATGCCCTCAGTTGCTTTGCACAGTGCGTCTGCGCCGCTCCTACGCACTACGGCGCATGTGCAAATTGTTCTGCAGAAGCCGCACACAGAGCCGCATGTGCCCTTGCTGGTTCGCACATGTGCCCCTGTGCGGCGAGCGCGCTCCTGAGGAACAATTTACACATGCACCGTAGTGCATAGGAGCGCTACGCATGACGGCGCATGCGCAAATTGTTCCGGCCCTTGCCGTCAACGGCGTTTGCACAGCGACACATGACGTCAACAGGCAGCCGGAGGGAGGCCGCAATGAATATTCAAGTGAAGCTGGGAGGAGGAGGTAGTGGTGAAGCGTGCCGAAGTGCAGCACGAACGCGGCACCATAACTCCTCTTTTGACACTTGTGCATAAAGTTACCAGATTGGGGACAAAGTACAGAAGCGAGCGGAAAAAGGACGGTAACAGACACACTGACAGACACTCACCTTCCTCACAATGTCAGCACCTTAGAACCAGAAAAAGTGCTGGCAGATTCCCTTTAAAAAAAGTGAAAATAATTTGATCAAAAGGGAACCTGCTGAAATTGCTACTGAGCGGATTGATTTATATTAAGTATATTTGGTAGAACGTTTAAATAATTTGTTGAATTCTTTGATGTTTTCATGCTAAAGAGTCCAGTCAATTAAGTGACTCCGCCCACTGGACTCCTTATTATACAAAGATCAATGATTAAAATCAACAAATTACAAGTTATACTGAATCTTTTCCAACAAAGTTATATATCAATCTGCTCAGCTCTTCCTGCTCTATAACATGATGGCGATTGATAAGATAGCATTGTCTTGGTGACAGGTTCCCTGTAAAGGATTACTGTAATTTAACAAACTTTTTAACCTGTCATAGAGACTTATCAAAAGTTTCAGTTGGATGGGGCCTGGGTGTCCAGATCCCCACTGATCACTATAACTAGCTGCAAGAAATGCTAAGCCTAGAGCCTCACCCCCTGGCTTGCTTCTCTGTCCATCTCAATGCAGGAAACGGGCTCCAAGGACTATAGAATCTGCAAAGAGATGCAGCAAGGTGGGGATAGCCACCTTACCAGTCCCCGAGCCCAGGCTGCACCACATCACGGAGCTCCTGGACCCCGCCGGCTGTCATTTTCTCTGTGGCTCCGAGTACGTCATGACCTGGGATCCACCTCACAGGTGGGTGGGATTTAGCCCATTCAGCCAATCAGTGACTGTAGCGGTGTCCCGCCCCAATCACTGACTGGCTGAGAGGGGTTTCTGTCGTCCAGGTTGTGTCTGGGAGCTCAGAAGACAGGCAAGGTCCATGGGGTGGGACGGGGGCCAGTATTACCTTTTTCAATTTCCTTCTACCTCCTGACCGTAGTGGTTTTTAATTTCCGTCCGGACTTCTCCTTTAACATAAAGCTTTGATGGGGAGATTATGATGAGACTGGCCATTGCTGATCCATGCGTTAGAAAGAAGGTGTATCTGATCTTCTCCAAGGTAAGTTACAATAATATGTAAATGCAGGTCTAGCCACAATGTATGTACAAAAGTGACATCTTCCTTGGCTCCTCCATTTGCATTAATAGATGCAGATACGTCCTGACTTGTATACGCGCTTGTAATGAGTGTCACAAAATTGATAACATCTAAAGCAGATAATTGATAAAATTATCCTCCTCCATTTTCCTTTCACAGAAGCTCTTATCCGTAGCTTAAAGATATTATTGCGGATAATGCACTTAACTCCTGGATAGGCTTGTTGCTTGGCTGGCCTCTAATAACTTGCTGGAAGAAATATCAGCTATTAACCAATCATTGGACATCACTCAGATCAAGGCTTTACATATGCGCGGAAATGTCCTGTTATTTCTTACATTTCAGGTGGATTACATTAAAGACGGAACTATATACAGTGGTACCTTGGTTTAAGAGTAACTTGGTTTAAGAGCTCAGAGTTTTTCAAAATTGTGACTTGGTTTAAGAGCATTGCTTTGGTGTAACAGCTCCCTGTAGTGGGTGGTAGGGGGAGTGGGGGAGGGGCATGGTCTACATAGCGGGGTCTACAGCCCTGTACTCTGACCCAGGAAGTCTCCCTCACCTTCCAAATCATAGCAGATCCACTTCAGGCTGGGGCTTACATCAGGGGACAGGACTGTGGAGGTAATCTCTCCATAGCTGTAACCCCTCTCTCCCCGAACAGTGAGCGCTGCATGTATGTGCCCACATCTGCCCTGCTCATTCCTTCCTGCTTCCTGCCCCCTCTGTGACCTCATATAGTATATATATACGCCCTCTGTGCCCCCATATAATGTATTTTTACCCCCTGTGCCCCATATTGTTTATATAGGCCTCCTCTCTGCCCCTACAATGTATAAAGGACTCCTCTGTGCCCTCTATAGTATATATATGCCCCCTTTGTGCCCTATATAGTGTTTATATGCCTCCTTTACTGTTAGAAGCTGGATGTGGCCCAGGGCGGCCAAAGAAGTTGGATATGACCCTAGAGAGTCCAGGAAAATATAGATACAACCATAGGCCATCTCTATATTTTCCAGGACTCTCAACTCTTTCAGGTACATGACATGATTGAAACCTTTAAGTATGTTAAAGGACTAAATAAGGTTCAAGAGGTTTTTTTTAGTAAAAAAAAAAACAAAGCTCAAGAACAAGAGGACACAGTGAGAGGTTAGTTGGGGAAAAGATCAGAAGCAATGTGAGAAAATATTATTTTACTGAAAGAGTAGTAGATACCTGGAACAAACTTCCAGCAGACAGGGCCGTTTTAATACATTGGTGGGCCCAGTGCACAGCCCTCAAGAGTGGGCCCCCCCTTCCCTTTCGGCACATTGTATAATGTACTGAATTTGCCCCCACACTGTATCAAGAGCCCCAATACATACAGTAGTTACCTTATAACACTATTTCCACCATACAGTGATTACATATTACATAAAAACTGCACTAAACAAAACAGAAAGTTATCACCAATGATACCATTACATAATACCGCCACATCATGACCCCTAACACTACAATCCTATAACAGAGTGCAGTTACATCCAGTGACTCACCGGGGGCGTCTTCTCCAATCAGAGTCTGTCACCTTTTCTTTTTCTCTCCATCCAGCCTGGGCCACCTTGAAGTCTTCCCCTGGCTGTGAATCTTCTCTCCAGAATCTGCCAGACAAATATTTTAGGCTCCAACACATACAGTAGTTAGGTCCCTTGTACCTCTATACAGTAGTTACACCCCTCTGTGCCTCCATAGTTTTAAGGTGTCCCTGTAGTATATAGCCCCTCATGTGCTCCTCCAGTTATATACAGCCCTCCTGTGCGCTCCCCCATTAGTATATAGCCCCCCTGTGCACTCTCCCCAGTAGTATATAGCCCCCCCCTGTGCTCTCCCACAATAGTATATAGCTCCCCTGTGCTCCCCTATAGTATATAGCCCCCTGTGCTCCCCCATAGTATATAGCCCCCTGTGCTCCCCCATAGTATATAGCCCCCTGTGCTCCCCCATAGTATATAGCTCCCCTGTGCTCCCCAGTAGTATATAGCCCCCTGTGCTCCCCAGTAGTATATAGCTCCCCTGTGCTCCCCAGTAATATATAGCTCCCCTGTGCTCCCCCATAGTATATAGCTTCCCTGTGCTCCCCATAGTATATAGACCCCTGTGCTCCCCAGTAGTATATAGTCCCCTGTGCTCCCAAGTAGTATATAGCTCCCCTGTGCTCCCCCATAGTATATAGCTCCCCTGTGCTCCCCATAGTATATAGACCCCCTGTGCTCCCCAATAGTATATAGACCCCTGTGCTCCCCAGTAGTATATAGACCCCTGTGCTCCCCAGTAGTATATAGTCCCCTGTGCTCCCCCATAGTATATAGCTCCCCTGTGCTCCCCAATAGTATATAGCCCCCTGTCCTTCCCCATAGTATATAGCCCCCTGTGCTCCCCCATAGTATATAGCTCCCCTGTGCTCCCCCATAGTATATAGCCCCCTGTCCTCCCCCATAGTATATAGCTCCCCTGTGCTCCCCAGTAGTATATAGCTCCCCTGTGCTCCCCCATAGTATATAGCCCCCTGTGCTCCCCCATAGTATATAGCCCCCTGTGCTCCCCCATAGTATATAGCTTCCCTGTGCTCCCCATAGTATATAGCCCCCTGTGCTCCCCAGTAGTATATAGCCCCCTGTGCTCCCCAGTAGTATATAGCTCCCCTGTGCTCCCCAGTAGTATATAGCTCCCCTGTGCTCCCCCATAGTATATAGCTTCCCTGTGCTCCCCATAGTATATAGACCCCTGTGCTCCCCAGTAGTATATAGTCCCCTGTGCTCCCCCGTAGTATATAGCTCCCCTGTGCTCCCCCATAGTATATAGCCCCCTGTGCTCCCCCATAGTATATAGCCCCCTGTGCTCCCCAGTAGTATATAGCCCCCTGTGCTCCCCAGTAGTATATAGCTCCCCTGTGCTCCCCAGTAGTATATAGCTCCCCTGTGCTCCCCCATAGTATATAGCTTCCCTGTGCTCCCCATAGTATATAGACCCCTGTGCTCCCCAGTAGTATATAGTCCCCTATGCTCCCCCATAGTATATAGCCCCCTGTGCTCCCCCATAGTATATAGCCCCCTGTGCTCCCCAGTAGTATATAGCCCCCTGTGCTCCCCCATAGTATATAGCTCCCCTGTGCTCCCCAGTAGTATATAGTCCCCTATGCTCCCCCATAGTATATAGCCCCCTGTGCTCCCCAGTAGTATATAGCTCCCCCTGCTATATAACATTGAAAAAAACAAACACTGTTACTCACCTAGGTCCACGCGTTCCTCTTCTCTTCCCTCCTGTGGCCGCACTTCCTCCGGTCACAAGAGGCTGCACTCCCCTTACCCTCGCGCCGACGCTCCAGTGACGTCGGCCGCTAGAGGGAGAGCGCGGCCTCTTGTGACTGCAGGAAGTGCGGCCACAAGAGTGACTGACAGGGAGGGAGCCAATGGCTCTCTCTCTGTCAGTGTCGCTGCTGCTGCAGCGCTGAAGCGCCGCAGCAGCAGCGGGCGGGGGCAGCGGCGGACGGGGGGGGCCCTGCAGGGGGCGCCATGGAGGGGTAAGTAGATTACCCATCCATGGCGCTCCCCCCTGACAGGCTGGTGGCCGGAGCCCTGTGCGACCGCATTGGTCGCACATAGCAACGGCCGGCCTGCTCGGGGGGGCCCCTTTAACCAGCGGGCCCGGTGCACGTGCACCATGTGCCCTCTGGTTAAAGCGGCCCTGCCAGCAGAGGTGGTTGGTAAATCTACAATAACAGAATTTAAACACGCCTGGGATAAACATATATCTATCCTAAGATAAGAAAGAAAATACTAAAAGGGCAGACTAGATGGACCCAGTGGTCTTTTTCTGCCAACAATCTTCTATGTTCTATGTTTCTATGTACCAGTATACAAATGCAGAGCGATCTGACTTGAGCATCCCCTGGTTGCGCTCATCTCTAAGCCTTCCAAGTGAACATCTTCATATTAGAAGCCCTGGGAGTATAGGGGGAGATTTAACAAAGGGTGTAAAATTTAGACTGGTGTAAACTACCCACAGCAACCAATCACAGCTCAGCTTTAGGAAAGCTGAGCTGTGATTGGTTGCTGTGGGCAGTTTGCACCAGTCTAAATTTTACACCCTTTGATAAATCTCCCCCATAGAGAAGAAAGAATTAGCCCATGGTAGAGCCTATCAGGTACTGAGAGTCACATGCAGCTAAGAAGCCCGAAACAGCAAAATGAGGCACATGGTATACCTCCATTATAACCGGGCAAGAGATCCAAGACTTCTCCATCCATTCCGATTGATATATTTATCGAGAGACTGTTAACACCTGCCTCAGTTTAGAGACTGTAATATCTATTCTGAGTTGGACTCATACTTTGTCTTGTTTCCATAAGAAAGATCATACTGTACCTATTTTGAGTATTCACCCAAAAATTTTCATAATCCGGCATTTGCTCCCAATTTATTATTCGCGACTTTTTAAAAAGTCAGCATATGTCTACATAAATTTGTTTGCAGTTTTTTTTTTCCCGACCTTTTTACCTAGAGGCATTTTACAGTGAGACTTTTCCATAAATCACACACAATATATTGGAACAAAATAAACATCGACCCACATTAAAATAGTCACTCACATTAGACTCCTTAGGAAATCTCCTAGTGTATTAAATACCGGACGTTGTTTACGCAGACATTAAATTAGTGGTCATGACGATTGTTAGCGGACATTATTTTGCAAAGAACGGATGTTACATTTAGTTGTTCACGCACATTTGTTTTTTTACCATCATTTCACTGTCTTTACTACCAAATTCAATGGACCTTCAAAAAAGAACTAGAGTAATGTACCAACAGCCGCCCCAAAAACAGACAGAACAAATGTCATGTGAACATAAACTTAGCGTCCTATTACACCGATGATGTCCTAATCAATACTGTAAATGAGTGCCGATCTGTAGGTCGGTGCTTGTTTATTAAGCTTATGACATGGCCCGATAATCGTAAAGCAAGGGCTGCACAGACATCCTTAGCAATGTCCGTGCAGCCTTTGCCCAAACAGTTTAACTGTAAACCCCAATTGTCCATGTTCTTGGTCTCCTCCTGCACTCTGCTTCCTCCTCGGTCCCGCGTGCTGCAGCTTCAGAGCTGCCTGTCTCAGCTGACAGGCCGCTCAGCCAATCACTGGCCGGACCACCGGTCCCAGTGATTGGCTGATCGGCCTGTCAGCTGAGACAGGCCACTCAGAAGCTGCAGCCCACGGGACCGAGGAGTAAGCCAAGTGCAGGAGGAGATCAAGAACGTGGACAGGTAATGTAAACTGTTTGTTGAATTGTCAGCCAATTGTCAGCCGGTCGACGGCCGATGATTTTAGGTTAGGGCCTAAAGAAATGATCATCCAATGACCGTTTAATCAGCTAATCGTTCTCTGTATTACACAGAGCAACAATCCCGATTCGGTCGCTTATCGTTCTGTTTATTAGCACAGCAACTACCTGGATGAAAGAAAACTAGCACTAGATTCACATGTTTTGGTGAGCTGGAAGCAGTGTCCTACGTGGTTGAAACCAATGTGGCAAAACCTCGGAAGGTTTATACAAATTTTCATGGTTTTACACCAAGTACAGGTGAAGCTCATGTTTTTTTTTGCCTAAAAACACACACACACACACACACACACACAGCAAATTACAGTAAATCATGAGCAGTACTGCTTTATGTTATTTTGGACATGCAACACACTTTCCTCTTTTACCCTGTGCTGTTAATGCTGTGCATGTTAATCCAGCCATGTTATCTGGGTCCCATCACATTGTCGGCTAATTAAGCATTTAAATGCAGCTGTCAAACCTCACAGCTGCATTTAAATGGTCTCCTCCGCACGCCCTTGATGTCTAGTGAGACGATGCGATCACGGGGGGGGGGGGGGATCCGTTCTTCTGCCCGGGCCGGGCCTCAGCATCACACTGTCACACTGGGTTGCAGCAAACCAGAGCAATGTATCACTGATCTAATGGATCAGTGCTGTGTATATACAAGTCCCCCAGGGGGAAGTTAAAGTTAAAAAAAATAAATAAAAATGTGTTTTTATTAATAAAAAAAAAATCTCCTCCCCTAATAAAAGTCCAAATCACCCTCCTTTCCCATTTTATACATATAAACCAACAAGTAAATAATTAAACAAACATGTTTGGTATTGCCATGTGCGTAATCGCCCAAACTATTAAATTATCACATTTCTGATCTCACAAGGTAAATGGCGTAAGCTCAAAAAAATGCCATTGTTGTAATCGCACTGACTTGAGGAACATAGAGAACATGTCAGTTTTATCATATGGCAAACGGCATAAACACGAAACTCCCTGAAATTAAAACAAATTCCTTTTTTTTTTTTTTGACAGTACAAATAGTTATTCTTTTTTCCCCATTTCGCAGCATATTTTATGGGAAAATCAAGTCTGTCATTGCAAAGTACAATTGGTGTCGCAAAAAATAAGGGCTCGCGTGGGTCTGTATGTGAAAAAAATGCAGATAAACATAAGGAGGAAAAAGCAAAAGTGCGAAAATAAAAATTGTCTGTGTCCTTAAGGATATAGATATATATATATATATATATATATATATATATTATTATTTTTTTTTTTTATAAAAAAAAAAGACAAACACACACATTTTACAACAATAAACAACACAAAAAAAAAACAAAAACATAAATCTTTAACATAAAAAGTATCCTGAAATACATGAGATTGGGGCGAAGCATGAGAGGACGGTGGGTACGTTGAGCACTCGGCCATTCTGCCCAGGACGGAGGCCACCTGACCACTTATCCTTTATTACATTAAATCTCTTTACGCCCAGCAGTGTCCCAGGGAAGCTGCAGAACGTGAATACAACTTCACCTAAAAATGTAAAATGTCCATGTAGGTGCTGTAGGTAGAATGTGCAATCTCGTGTCGGTCCCCTGCTGTGTACTGATGCTGGGATCAGCAGGGGTCTTTCCATCATCCAGGCACTCATCCCGGCTATCTTCTTTGCCTATCTGAAGTGACAGAGAAGAATCAATAGCCCATGTGGTAATTGACAGTGCACTCCTGCAACAGCAGCCAAAATCAGAAAAGAGCCCAATCTGAGCGTTTTAACCCCTTTAACGCCGAACAAAAGTGATCAGGCTTTTACCGAAATGTCGTTTTATCGATGTGGTCTTTATGAAAATAGTCGTGGGGTCCTGGAATTCAAGAATTTTAATGAACAGCAAGTAGAAGTAGGTTTGGGATAAACAACATTTAGGCTACGTTCCCACTACATACTAACAACGTCCATTCTTTAGCAGACAGCCGTAGTTGGACGTTAAACCATGGCCGTTGTTGTAAAACTGTTGCCAGAATTATTGATTATGTACATTAATACCGACTGTGGTTATACAACAGCGGCCTAATCTGTACGTAGTGGGAACATAGCCGAAGTAAGGAAGTCCTAAGTAAGACAGTTTCAAGCATAAAACATATCAGGAAAGACTTTAAGGGGTGTTCCCGCTTTAACTAACGTAGTTAAACTTGTGGGCAATTTTGTTTGATTTTTATCAGAAATAAGGGCGATCTTTATCAGACAAATCGCATGCAATATATTCACTTTATTTAATTTTTTATGCTTAAATTAACCTTATATATATGACTCTCAGTGCCGATATTTGGTCCCCGTCCTTTGTGTGTCACACAAGGAAAGACACCTCTTCATCGTGCAGGTTGCAAATCAACTGAGAGCAATTAACTTAATCTAATTCTATTATCAGTTCTGCACCTTCCCAGGAAACAATGCTCTTTGTTATGTAACAATTTGTTCAGTATAATGTCACTTTGTGGTTACAGAGGTTTTGGTGCCGTGAAACAGGAGAGCTGACCGTACAATGCAAGCACCCCCAGTATATTGCAATCATAATAACAGTTGATTTCTTTAAAAAATTTGCAAGAGTACTTCTTTAAAATTGGACATATTTAACATATTTAGAACATTACAGTTTTAGGTATGTTCCCACAGCCTGAGAGACACTGCAGTACCGGCCGTATAATCTTTCCTGCCGCAGAGTTCGGCTATGTTCACACAACGTCAAAAATGGAGAAAAAAAATGCCCGATTTCGCTATTTAAAAAAAACAACTGTTTTTGCAGCAATTTAACTGACTTCAATGCAATTGCAATGAAGTCAATGGGAAGACGGACGTCCTATGCACACAATGCATTGGAAAACGGACGTCAAAATAATGAACATGAACGTTATTTTCAGACTTTTTTTGCAAATAGCAGACGTTTTTTATTAGTTGTTCACGCAGTTCTTCTATTGTCACCGTTCTTTCTCCGTTTTTACTATTAAATTCAATGGATTTTTCAATTAAGCCGCATCCAAAGGCCAATTAGTAACCCCAAACTAAGATAATGTGCAAACACCCGTCATTGCACTAAGGGGATGCCAGGCTTTGAAAAACGTCCGTTATTTTAGACTCAAAATAACGAACGTCCTTTTAAACGGAGCTGAAAAAAACGTGTGAACATAGCCTTCTGATACGGGCGCATCCGTGCGCGCCCACATCAGAACTCCCCACTGCACACTATTGGGCACTTGCTCCCTAGTGTGCACTGACAGGGTTTTCTGCGGCTGCTATTCACTGAATAGCAGCTGCAGAAAACTGATAAGTCAGTCCTTTGCCGCGCCACTATGGTTCCCGGCCGGAGCGTATACTATGTGTATACGCTCCGGCCGGGATCCCATAGACGGCTATGTAACGTATATTTCCGTAATAATCACGGCTGTTGTTGCCGATTACAACAACGGCCGTACATTAACGAAAAGATACACTGTGGGAACATAGCCTTATATTGTTTCAATCCCCAGTTGATCCTATTTCCCTATGTACATCCAAATTCAACTCACAAATAGCAAAACCATTGTGTTTTCTAACCTGGCACGGATACAGCGCGAGATAATAATTTCACCCCATAATGCATCAGTCTGGATCTAGAGTTCACATTCAGACGCGTCTTCCTTCTAAATGTTGAAGTAAGTTTGAAAAGACTTTGCATAGCTATAAAACACCTCGTCTAATCTCTGGAATACAGGACACATCTAACTCCTCCATTCACCTTTGTTCCTGCCCGGCTATCAAACCTGTGATACATTAATATGAGTAATATTACTTATTTTTCCGGGAAGTTGATTAAAATTCACCAGCAATATTGCTTGGAACAGATGTCCCTTTTATATATATATAAAAAAACTCACTTGTCCTTTAAAAAGAGGTACAGGTTAACAGCGCCAAAGTACATTAGCTTGAGTACCAGCGAGGACCTCGCGCATAAAACCAGGCATGGCAATAATAAATTTCTGTGTATCATTGGAAGAAAGAATTTCAAGAAACGCCACGTCTTTCCTTTAAATGACTTTTTCATTACTTACTAATCCCATTTTGCTTTGCTCTTAATAGGGTTGGAATGAAATACTTGCTGCATAGATGGACGTCCAAATGGAAGCCAGCCAGGTTACGGCAATCTTTAGGAGCTGATGTATTCATAACTATTATATTTAAGGCTATGCTTAACGCTTTGCTGAGTGGGCTGTATTACTCACCGGCAGAAGGAGCAGATATATAAGATCCCATATATATATATATATATATATATATATATATAGTCTGCTTATGAATTACATAACTACTGTGTATGTACTAATATGTACATGGATGCTAGTGTAAGTCTATGCAACGTTAGAGCGGCCTAGCCTGAGTCATATAGTATGGCATAGAGGCACATGGATTCTCATAGATAGTCTGTGCGCCCTTATGTCATATACTGCACAGAAACAGAACAAAGACAAGGCATAGAAGTCTATGGTTATGTTCCCACTACGGTTTTTCTTGTCTGTTTATAATTTTAAAAATTACATCTGTCATTTTGAGTCCAAAATAACATTTGTCTGGTCGTCCGTCGGTCCGTTATTCTAGGTCAGGTGGACTAATCGCCCTTTGTCTTTAACCCCTTAAGAACAGGGCCAATTCCCATTTTTGCACTTTCGTTCTTTCCTCCTTGTGCCTAAAAGGCCATAGCACTTGCATTTTTTTTTCACCTAGAGACCCACATGAGCCCTTATTCTTTGCGCCACTAATTGTACTTTGCAATGACAGGCTGAATTTTTGCATAAAGTACACTGCGAAACCAGAAAAATTTAAATTGAAAAAAAAAAAAAACGCAATTATTTCTATTTGGGGAGGTTTTGTGTTTGCGCCGATCGCTCTAGGCAAAAACTGACTTGTTATCCATGTTCCTCAAGTTGTTACGATTATAATGGTATGTAACTTGTGTAACTTTTATTTTATTTGGTTGCTTTTAAAAAATTAAAACCTTTTTTTTTTAAATAAATGTTCTTAAAAATCGCTCTATTACCATGCTTATAACGCTTTTATTTTTTGGTCCATGGGTCCAATATAAGGTGTCATTTTTTTGTGCCATGATCTGTACTTTCTTTTGGTACCTTGTTTGCGCATATGCAACTTATCACTTTTTATAAAATTTTTTCAGGATTTGATTTGCATTTTGTAATTTTTTTGCGCTTGTGCCATTTACCGTGCGAGATCAGGAATATATTAAATTAATAGTTCAGGTGATTAGGCACGCGGCGATACAAAACGTTTATTTATTTATTTTTATTTATAAAATGGGAAATGGGGGGTGATTAAAACTTTTATTAGGGGAGGGGATTTTTTTTATTAATAATGTTTTTTACACACTTACTAGAAGTCCCCCTGGGGTTAGGGTTATTCCCCCATGGGGTTAGGGTTATTCCCCCATGGGGTTAGGGTTATTTCCCCTGGGGTTAGGGTTATTCCTCCTCGGATAAGGGCTATTCCCCCTGGGGGACTTCTAGTATTACTACTCTGATCTCTCATTGAGATCTATGCATTATAGATATACTGCATAGATCCATGAGATCAGTGTTCTATTGCTCTCGGCTGCTGCAGCCGTTCGAGGTCAACTAAAAAATAACGTCCAGTGTTTGCAAAAATTGACAGAAAATAACTAAATAATTAAATGAGCATTAATTGACGTCCACGCAGACAATGTCCGTTAATTAATACACTGTGTGCATCGGACGTCCGTCATCCCATAGACTTCAATGCAGTTCACTTAAGTCAATTAAAATGATGCAATAAGAGATTGTTTTCTTTTTTTTTTTTTACTTAGTGTGAACAGTGCTTGTTGTGATGCTGCTCTTGTTCATTTTCATCTCTGTGCAAACACAGTGCATCAGTAACCTTCTATCCCCACATGCCCGGCATAGTATTATACTGTATAAATCATCAGCCCGTCACTGTGCGAACCTGTTTAGTGTATTTTTACCAGCTTCATCTCATGGCATTACAAAGGGGAGTATGTAATATGTTGTGCCGTGCTGTGATTGATTCAAAAGACTTAGGCAAAGGAAGGACCTACATATGTACTTCTAGAAATGAGTCCAGCTCTGGCCCAGTCACCTGAAATGTAGCTAATAAGAAACAGATGTAGCAGCAACGTGAGCACTAATACTATACTGTCATCACTCTGAACGTTAATCTAAAAGAAAGTGAAGGTTTCTAAAACTTTTTTTGAAATGATGGGCAAACTTTAAAGGAGAAGTCCGGCAAAATTTTTTATAAAATTATTGTATTGCCCCCCAAAAGTTCTACAAATCCCCAATTCACATGTATTACGGGAAATGCTTATAAAGTGTTTTTTCCCTGCTCTTACTACTGCATCAAGGCTTCACTTCCTGGATAACATGATGATGTCACTTCCTGGATAACATGGTGATGTCACTTCCTGGATAACATGGTGATGTCATGACGCGACTCCCAGAGTTGTGCGGGCTGTGGCTGCTGGAGAGGATGATGGCAGGGGGATGCTCAGTGTCCCTCCAGTGCCCTGCGTCCCTCAGTGTCCCTCTGCCATCATCCTCTCCAGCAGCCACAGCCCGCACAACTCTCAGAGGCGGGTTGTGGCATCATCATGTTATCCAGGAAGTGACATCACCATGTTATCCAGGAAGTGACATCACCATGTTATCCAGGAAGTGACATCACCATGTTATCCAGGAAGTGACATCACCATGTTATCCAGGAAGTTACATCACCATGTTATCCGGGAAGTGAAGTCTTGATGCAGTAGTAAGTGCAGGGAATAAAGCCCTTCATAAGCATTTCCCATAATAAGTGTATATTGGTAATTTGTATAACTTTTGGGGGGCAACACAATATTTTAATAAAAATTTTCATCAGACTTCTCCTTTAAGGAAACTGATAACTAATTATTTTTTGAGAATTTGCCTGTCTGTGACAAAGAAACTGAAGTATTGGAGTTTTAGAGAACTTAGAGAGCTTATGTTATAAATGTTATCTTTTCAGCCAAGGAAAAACGACTATGAGTTATTTGTTCCAACCAACCCATGTCTGATGTCTATTATTTTCACCTCATCTTACACCAGCCAGAAGGCATGACGTGTCCTGGAGAACCACTACCACCATTACTCCCCCTTTGCACCCCCGATCACTTTGCCAGCCCAACTAGTGTAGAAGGTCTGGTTGAAAAACACCAGACACCAAGACACCAAGCCCAGATTGTGACACGTGAGGACTACAACATTCCAGTCTAACAACCATCCAACTTGGCCTCCATAACACATGGGATGGGATCATAATTTTACTGCATTTGTCATAAACACGCGTTATCATGTTCTCCTGTGTTGCTGAAAGCCTGAAAGCCATAATGTGACTTTTTACAACCACATTTCTGCCTTACAGGTGGACATGAGCCAAACCCAATACTGAAATGATGCATTCACTCTCGGTCTAGTTTGTAATTACTTTTGGAGATGAGTAAACTTTTCAAAAGTACGGTTCAACAGGTTGACCCCTTGAGAAAGTCTTGGTGACGGAACGCGTGGGGTGTTCTGGTCTGACCGTATCTGGGGTGGCAGCAGTTATTTTGTACACTGTATGAGGATTTTGTGTTATTTGACTTTTTGTATTTAGTACTTCATTCTTTTTGGATATTGTGGTATTAGGATTAATGGTTTGAGTTTCATTACATTTTGGTTATTTTTTTATTATTTATGCTGCTGCTCCCTGCATTTGTCTATGATAGGTCAGTTTTTACTGTGTTGGATTGGAACCGGTGAATAGTAATGTGTATGTTTTTAAATGATTTTAAATGTTTGTCCCTCTCATATATGTGAAATAAATAAAGATTGTATTATATACTGTATTTTTCTACTATTAGTAGGTGGAGCCACTTTTTTGTTAGTAATTTTGCATGCTGTTTAGGTTGTGAAAACTAGCACTCCCTCTACTATTGTTGTTGGTGCCAGCCCAATTTGTGCACATTAAGTACGGTTCAACAGGTTCGTTGAACTTTGAGGCAAAGTTCAGGTTCATCCAAACCTACCTTAAATGAACCACCGCAAAAAGAGAAATGATTGGAGGCGTTTATCTGTTTTAGAGCGTTTCAGCAAATTCATCTCTACTCATCTCAGGGCTTTGAGGAATTTGAACTACAGGACGAATCTTACTAAGAGCACCCCCCAAATGATGGGGGGGCAGTTCGTCTTAGCACCCCACCCCCGACTCGGCACTGGTAGGTTACATGCATGGTGTATACCCTTGTACTGCTGGCAGCACCCCTGGCTTTCAGTAGTACTGGGTGCTGGGGTGCCGCTCTGCTTGATACCCTCTCTTCTCATCAAACAGACATAATTGAGGAAGGAAGGAGGCCGGGACGTCTTAGTTCGGGGACTACTTCTGTCCAGTGTTGGACTGGGGCACCTAGGGCCCACCAAAGGAAATAATCCAGGGCCCGGCGTGATATTCCGACACAGACAGCCTGTTACGCAGGCCGCAAACTCACAGCCGCAGCCCCGCAGTGCCCGAACTTCTCCCCTGCTTGTGACATCATCTCCCTAGCGCCGAGCAGAAGAGGAGTTCGGGCACTGCAGGGCTGCATCTTCCGTCCTGCGAGACAGGCTGTCTGTGCCGGAAGCTCATGCCGGCACCCGAACCTGCACCCTGGCACCCAATCCCCCCCCCCCCCTGGGTTCGAACATCAGCGGCGGCAGGGCGGTGGAGGGAGTTAAGAAAAAAAATTAAAATACATTTTTAAAAATGTGTCCTGCAGGGCGCCGCCCTAGGCACCGGACCATGGGTGCCTAGTGGAAAATACGGCCCTGATAACCTACCCTGGGCTGTTCCCACAGTAATAATCCCCCCGTGCTCTGTCCCCATAGTAATAATCCCCTGTGCTTCCCCCATAGTAATAATCCCCCCTGTGCTGCATCCGGCATAGTAATAATCCCCCCTGTGCTGCCCCCGTAGTAATAATCCCCCCCTGTGCGCTGCTCCTTACTAATAGTCCCCCTGTGCTGTGCCCATAGTAATAATCCCCCCTGGGCTGTCCCCACAGTAATAATCCCCCCTGTGCTGCCCCCATAGTAATAATCTTCCCTGAGCTACCTCTATAGTAATAATCCCCCCGTGCTCTGTCCCATAGTAAAAATTCCCCCCGTGCTGTCCTCATAGTAGTAACCCCTCGTGCTCTGTCCCCCATAGTAACAATCTTCCCGTGCTGTCCCCATAATAATCATCCCCCCTGTGCTGTCCCCATGGTAATAATCCCCCACCATGCTGTCCCCATTGCAATACTCCCTCCCCCTGTGCTCTGCCCCCCCTCTGCATTGGCAAACAAACACACACAAAAAAAACATTATACTCACCTTAATACATACAGCGGGTCCCTGTCTTCTCTTCTCCTCCAGCCTGCACAGAGCAGGCCGCCGCCGCCCCCACAGCTGGAGGGAGAAGATGAGTGAGCGGGTGGCGACAGCCTGACTGGTGATGAGTGTGGTCTAGGGGGGGAAGCTGCGCTTGGGCGGTTGGGAAAGGTGATGGGGTGGAGTTACAGAGGATGGGGCAGGCAGCTGGGGGTGCGCACACCTAAGTGAGGTCCAGGGAGTGCCGTCAGCGCCTCCCAAGATATCGGTGGCCCGTGCGATCACCTGGCCCACCCGCCTCTAGAAACAGCCATGTCTCATCTCTTGTCGTTAAGAAATCTCATCTATACTTACCTGTCTGCGCTCCCTTGTCCTTCGTTACTGGTCTTTGGTGTCCCCCACAGCCGCTTTCAGCCCACTCCGTCAACCACTGACTCACTGAGCTGGCACTGTGCTGCGATCAGTGATTGGCTGAGTGGGTTGTCACTCTTGTCTATGGAGTGACAGCCAGCTCAGTCAATCACTGACCACAGCGTTGTCCTGTTTCAGTCAGTGATTCGCTAAGTGGGCTGGAGGTGCTAAAGACACCAGAGACTCATAGTAGGACACTGGGGGAGTGTTGTTGTTTGATTTTTATGCATATTTTATCATCTGGCCACCATCTTGAGCTCATCCAGAACTTAGTACAAAATTCGGTACGGTACCGAAACAAACTTTTTGCAAAGTTCGGAACAAATCTTGGTTCTTAAGGTTCGGTTTGCTTATCTCTTAATAAACTCATATCTGTCATAGATCCTCTAAATATGGAACTCAGGGCACCAGTGTGAACAAAGCCTCACATGCTATTTAAAACGCCTAAACAAAGCTATCCTGTTTCTTAACAGACGGAAAACTGGTCCCAGCTAGGTGTTACAGTCACAAACTAGAATGTATATGTATGTAAGCTGCATCTCAGTTGATGGAAGGTAGACTATGAGTTAGAGTCTAAGGAATGCCCTGGTCTTCCCTCTTAAAACGATAGTCCAGCCACAGAAGAAAAAGTTAAATTAGTTATGGGCAATATACAAACACCACCGCTCACCGCTGCTTCCTGGTCCTGTGAAGCGTTGACAATGCTGGAACTGCCTGCTCAGCCAATTTCTGCCCTAAGAGCGTTACCCCAGGGAACTGATGACGTTGCTACATCAGGATTCCCAGCTCATGGTAGCCAGAATGGTTACAAATTTACGGTGGCTCCGTCGGAAAAAAGTTGTGGTCAGGGACACCAGCAGAGCAGAAAGAAGTGGACAATCTCTGGCTGAGACATGATGATGAAACCCTAACTGTACCTGGGGAACATTTCAGTTTTGTACCTTAGCCTAATTTTAGAAATACCCTTCTCAAGCAAGAATGGTTTGTTGGCAGCCCACTCCTGGCACAACACTCCCGGATCATATGTTGCCCGGTTCTCCTGTTTAGCTGCAGCCCTTCTTTGTTTTGTATACATAACATTTACATATACATACGTATACATACATAACATACATACATTTATTATCATAGTGAAAGCTAAAATGAGGATTTAAAACATTTTTCAGACCAGAAGTAGTAACTTACAATGCTGTTTTTGAGTTGTGGATATTAGAGATGATTGAACAACAGGATTTTTCAGGTTCGTTCAAACTCGAACCTTCTCGAACCTTCGTCACTTGATTCCCGATGCCTTCCCGTTTCGTAGAGAAGGTGGAGACATCCCGAGAACTGCCTATTACCTAGGCTGTATCCCTGTTTTCCAGGCGTTACTTGGGCTGTTTCCACCTCCCCACGGAAAAGGAAGGCATTGGGAATCAAATGACGAAGGTTCGAGAAGGTTCGAGTTCGAACAAACCTTAAAAATCCCGATGTTCGATCATCTCTAGTGGATATTTGCAATTATACTGTAGGTCTAAAGGATGTGGATGAACATACCCTTAAAGGGGTATGCTGATCATGGAGATAACATAACAAAGAAAGTATTATTACCTTTCCATACTTCTCCAGTGTCCTTCTACATCCTCATCTTTGGGTCCTCGGCTGAGCAATCCCACCGCCACTTCCAAGACTGTATAACGTGGCACTATCTCATCTCGATCAGTGATTGGCTGAGTGGACTGTCACCCTCAAATGAGTCTGTCTCGAAGAAGATGTAAGAGGACACCGGGGCAGCTCGGAATGTCATCTCCATGGGCAGCAACATATGAAAAGTTATACCGCTTTAAAGATCAACGTTACTTCCACCGTTGGTTAAGCAAGTCAATGAGCTTGAATTGATAATTGATAAGAAAATTCTCTTTTCACCCAAAGTCAATTGTATCATTATTCTTTTCATCTCATAAGTACACTAAAATTAACAACCACTTTCTCTTTTGTGCCTAGTGCTAAAGTTTCCTCAGATTTATGGTTTATCGAAGTTACATTAGCTCTCTCTCTCCGTGACTGCTGGCACTGGATCCTCTCATCTGCCCTTTCCCTTTTAAATCAAACCTAAGCAAGTCTGCCGCACTAATTCCCCCTGTTAATCATATACTCCTTAACATCCATCAGAGTCTCTCTCCTTGGATGTAATACAACATGAATAATGTCCTACAAAGTGACTAAGTCATTTATCACCAAGACAAAACTTTAGATAAAAGAGTCATTTTGTGACAAAAATGTTAAATGGATTTACTAACGCCGGCTCTGGATACAGCACAGAAATGCAAGATGGCTGCTGGGGGGGGGATGCAACAGAACCAGTGAAGTTAGGAAAGCAATATATTAGAGTGGTTCTTCATGTGATCTGTATCCTCACAAGGCATACAGTCTGAAAAGGGTTTTGTTACTGCCTTAAGTAGAGTTGTCATAGGCTTCAACTTACTATATGTTTATCATAAAGGGGTGTAGTAATCTGCGGTGGTGAAACTGAAAGGGTGACATGGTTCTCCAGTCTTGCGAACTTCTTTAAGGGGCTACTTGTAATCTGTTGACAGGGTTCAATGTGAGGTCCGAGTGAATCCCTCGTTCCTATCATCATTCTGCTCATCAGGCATCAGGCTTGGAAGTCTTCTCCCATTCCATTTGACCATCTCTAGTTAAAACCATGCAATCAGCGACAAACAAGTGTTTTCTCTCTCGACGGATGATTGCCGGGTCTATTACTGCCATTATTACAAGGCTGATGGTAGGGATTCTTACAATTTAAGGCTATATTCACACAACGTAAGTGCCGTAGTAATCATAGCCGTTATTGCAACGGCCGTGATTAGTACGGAACTTACGTTGTGCTGAAGGCTGAGCGAATCCCGGACAGAGTGTATACACATAGTACATATATACGCAGTATATACTCCGGCCAGGATCCCTAGCGGCGCCGCTAGAAACTGACATGTCAGTTTTCTGCAGCCGCTATTCATTGAATAGCGGCCACAGAAAGCCCAGTCAGTTCACACAATGGAGCGTGCAGCTCCGACCACACGCTCCATTGTGTGCAGCGGGGAATTCGGAGGCGGGCGCGCACGGATGCGCCCGCATCAGAATTCATTGTCGCTAAAGGTCATCCGACCAGTACTGCAGTACTTTTCATGATCTTTTCTGAAACCGGACGTTGTCTTACAAAGTTTGAACATGGCCTAACAGCTCAATTTGTAACAGTATGTTAATGAAATATTTTTTGAGGTGCAAATGTGGCTGTATTTTGATATCGTAATTATCAAAATACAGCAGTATTTCAACCTTCAAAGTCGTTCTGTGAATATATCGTATGTATAATTCTAAGAACATTATTAAGCATTTGTTTGCATTAAAACTGCAGGTACAGCATGAGGCTTGGTTCACACTGCATTTATGCAGTCCGTTTAATGGATCCGTTTTTAAACGGTTATTTTTAAAGTACAGAAGAATGCGGTCAACTATGTTTTTGTGTACGCTAAACAAAAAAAAATTGTTTCAATCTTTTTTGTTTTAATAATGGAAGTCAATGGAAAAACAGATTCCAAATTGATGTACAGAATTACATCCGTTTTTGCATCCATTTCCCCCCCCCCCATAAAACGGATGCGTTAAACGGACTGCAAAAATGCAGCGTGAACCTGGCCTTAGAAAATACTAGAATGGAAGGCTTCAAACTTCTCATAAAATCTAACTTTTATTTTTTGGCTTTTGGTTTGGCGATGTAGTGGAGGATCGAGAAACTTGGGGCATTGAATGATATAGTAGACTGCAGGTTGTTTCCGATTAGCCAGGAAACTTTGGAATAGGGTTGTTACATGGTTGACTCTTCCAGTGACTGTTCCTGTTGGAGATATATATATATTTTTTTTTTTTCTTCTCTTTGGAAATATAACATTATTTTAGATAACAATTTTTTTGGTTTAAAGAAAACCTTTACGTTTTAACTTTTTAACGCTTTTAACCATTTAAATTTCTATTTGCCAATTGTTTCATCGACATTCTTCTGAATACAAAGATAGGAATCATCGTCCGTTAACTAGTTTACCTTTGGTATATAATGTCTGTACAGTTCCATTCATCTTCTTTAATTTTATGGAACTCGCCTGTAAAAATTTCATAAAAAAAAGTTGAACCATGAAAGTTATCTAAATATATATATATATTTTTTTTTTCTTGTGGAACTATAAAATACTCACCAACCCCCAATACTCACCTGACTACTTTCTGGAATCCAGTATTTAACCCATTCATCTCTTCTCAAACTTTGGAGACCAGTATCGTATCGGAGCTTGGATACTCTACTGGGCCAATCCAAGAGTGTAAGAAATTGCGGAGGTTGCCATTGGTATAAATGTACAATAGGGCGATATATATAATTTGGCTTTTTATGTATATTCATCTGCTTTTAGGCAACATGTACAGCATGAGGCAAGACATATACAGGACGTGGTCTCAACGTGACATCGCGACTTTAGGCGACTAGCTATGACATACATATTGAGATGAATTTTAAACATTTAGAATAATTCAGTTTCTTCTTCTGAGCCACCTGCAAGTTTGTATATTCCAACGTAAAATCCAAGAGATTCAAAAAAAAATTCTATCTAGCAATTGCAATGTTTCTCGGTAGGCAGAAGCCTTAGGTTCTATACAACTGAAACACAACAGCTATGAAAAAAAAACAGCATTTCTCCATACTATCGTCAAACAAATGTAAGAGAAAGGGCAAACATGATCTGAAAGAGATGATTGTTTCCTTTGTAGGGGGATGAAGATACCTACTGAGAAAAGACGTACATGCATTCTGATTTGCAATCATTTCCACTATTTATGAGGTCAGTGGGCTTTCTCCTGCTGTGCTCAATCTAGCAAAGTCTCTGGTGGGATCACCGGAGAGAGAATATTACAATCGCATTGACTTGGTGATGTCCCTAAACAAAAATATAAAGCTTCAGACACAAATATCTTATCAATACCCAGTTACAATGATCCATACTCATCATTCTGTGCCCACATGTGAGCAGAACAATTGAAATTGCCATTGACTGTTATGAAAATGCCTTACAAATGCAAGCTCCGAGACAAAAGTTTCTAATTTCTTATGCAATCAAAATCTAGCAGTATGCTTTCTGGAAGCAGAATTCAGGAAATTCCTCGGCAGTGCCCCCCTACCTTTGCCCATTCCAATGTTTTTGTTATGAACTCGAGCTTTTTTGATCATCTCCATAGATGCTGTGCTAGGGCAATTGCTGCTAGCAATGTACATTGTGAAATTGTAACACACAAAGATTGTGTCCCTTTTAGTTCAATCCAGAATATTGCAAATTTTGCTGTTTGGTATGTCTGCAATTGCTGGGGTCTTCCTTTCAACTTTTTTTTTCTCTTTCTAGAGTCTACCAGAGGACAGATTGCATGATAAGGTATTGGTATTGTACATAGAAAAGAGGAGACTCTAAAGGTAACATTAAGCAGGTCAAAAGGGATGGGGCCAACCAGGGAGGAGCCTAAGGGGCTACAACAGCTTGGTTGCATGGAAGCTCTTTTGCATGGAAGACCTTGATCAGTTATGTTAGGAAAATCACCTATGGATAAAAAAAAACCTGTACGACTGGGAAAATGTCCACCAGTAGAACATGGGGGGGGGGGGGGTAAAAAGTGAGAGTGAGCCAAAATTTTGGTACAGATCTGTTGTTCATTTTTTGTTTTAAACAAATTAGACTTGAATAGAGTTTTGCATTCTGTCAGCCCGAGACCGGGCTTACACAAATGGGCAAAAACAAATGTGCCAAAAAGTACAGAAAATTAAATATGCTACAAACTAAGATTAGAAAATCTAATAACATTTTTGAATTTATTCCCTCCAATGTATCCTAAGGTCCTAAGGTCCTATCCAAACTAAATGTATTGTCTAATAAGCTGAGATTTGACTAATTCGTTTTAGCCATTTGTATTAGTGTGGAGCAAATCTGTTAAATTGTTAGGGTTGGAGCAACGTTATCTGAACCCAAACACCGTATCCATCTTTCCCAGGATTCCCTAGGGTGGCATCCAACTTTTACAGCTGCAGAGATTCAAACGCTGAGTCTACGGGTTTGGACAACTTTGCCGAACCCAAACATTCTGACAAGTTCACGGAACACTCATTTGTATTTCTTCTAGGTGCTAGGTGTATTTTCAAAGATTGCACAAATTTTTTGTGTGAAAAATAAGTAAAATGTATCAACCTGGTCCGGACGTAAGCCTGCGCCTGAGGATGCAATGTTTTTCTTTTTGCATTTATGATAAATAGCTGCCTGTTTATGTAAATATTTTGTCTAATAAGACAAACATGAACAGAAAAGTAATTGCATCTAAAAATGATTTACACCTCAAATACGCCTTAAAGAGGTACTCTGGCGGGGGGGGGGACTATCTGTCTGGGGAGGAGGTGGCTGAGGGCAGCGATGTCCACTCACCTCCCCGATTCCAGCGGTGGCTCCCGTATTGCTGCGCTCCAGTCCCCGCTGCAGGGCCGCTTCCTGGTCTCTGACGCGGGCTTCAGACGTGACGTTTCGAGTCTCCGTCACTGACTGGCTGAGCGAACTTGAAACGTCACGTCTCAAGCCCGCGTCAGAGACCATAAAGCGTCTGGGCAGCGGGGACCGGAGCACCGCGGGAACCGCCTCTGGAACTGGGGAGGTGAGTGGACATCGCTGCCCTCAGCCACCTCCTCCCCGGCCAGATCGGGAAAAAAAATCCCCCCCCCCCCCGCCGGAGTACCCCTTTAATAAATAGCATTTTGTAAGAATAATGGGTGCAAACCATGTATATTCCCCTAAAAATAGGAACAAAGCCCTTGAGAAATGTCCCCGTAAATGAACATACCTGGCATTGTCACCTTCTGGTTGAGTCTGCTGATACTTAGACATAAGGTTTAGAAACTATTTGTAGGGTATAACTATAATGGAAGAGTTTTCCTACAAAAAGGCAAGCAGATAATTTCCATGCAATGTCTGTATTGTACATTGTTGTTGTTGTTATTGTTATTATTATTACATTTCTTTTCCTTGTATGGAAATTGCTATTTTTGTATTCCTTTGTTTCCACGTTTCTTGCTAAGGTCGCAACAGTGCAGCCATGCTTCTCGGCAAATGATGGTAAACTGACTCAAGGACCCCCTGCGTTCAGCTCATCAACGGGGGATCACTATTCTGCTAAGGGGTTGTCCAATTTATTACCTTTTGTTGGATAACCTTTACAGGGGGTATACTACCTCGGGCTACGTATTGATTTCTAATTACTTGTATTTGTGGCTTTTATGGAAGTATAGACATGTTTCTTCACTGAAGGTGTGCAACCTTGATGTGTCTTTTTTTTTTTCTTGGTAAGATGATGCGCACAGACCTTTTGAAAGATCATTAGGTTAATCTTGGTATTGTTTGATTAACATACAAAGCAGTTAATTGAGTTTAACAAGCAACTGGCAGAATGGTATAAAGTGATGGAAAAGTATACGCTGTTTGTTCTGAGGAAAAACAAAATGAGCTGAAAACTCTTCAAAGCTGAAGTTGCCACTTGAATTACTATTATATTTATTTGCCTTGATTGAAAGCTTGATGTAAAAAAAAAAAACCACAACCCTACTCATTAATAATAAATTCAGACAGACAACCGAGATAGTAAATTAAGTGGGAAAATAGGAGATTAAGCGGAGCATTTTGTCATGGCTTATGGAGCCTACTGGAGCATCTGTAATAGGAACCGAAAATAGATGAAATCTAATAAAAATTTAGACCTCTTAGATCTTCAAGCAGGTGGAAAACCAGAGGAGAGGGATGCCTGAGAATGTGCTGTACAAAAATGCCTTCACTACATATAATGATAACTCTATGTCATGGTAATGTGGTGATCATGAGTTCTGTTTCTCAATATTGTATAAGTAAAACTTGTTAGGTTCTTCCATAAAATTCATAGACTGCATTGTAATGGTTACAATGCAGTCTATGACGCTAGCGGCAGTCCTGATAACTGCTAGCTTCAGAAGAGGACAGACATAGCTGCCTAGGTTTGGCAACGTATCCTGCCACAATGGCGAAATAATAATTACACTTTAACTCTATGGCTATGTTCCCACTTTGAGAGCATATCGGGCAAACGCAGCCGTCTCATTAGATAGCCCTAAGCATAATCATTATCAGCTGCCATCTATTTTACGAGAAAGCCACCTTCCCCGATATGTTTCCGAACCGGGAACATAGCCTATGAGTGAGTTAAAGGGGTTATTCAGCTTTAGACAACTTTTAATAGCTTGCTGATCAGCGACTGGCTGAGCGGGCTGTTACTGAAAAGACATACTCCCCTCACAACAGTCAGCAGGGGGAACCGGGAACATTACAGGAGGACTCCGGGGGAGCGTGGACAGGTAAGTATAGGCTCTTTATTGTTATTTTTCTACATTACAGCAACAAGATATTAAAACTTACCTAATGCCGGACAACTCCTTTAATTAGCTATTCTGGCCATGAGACACAACTTGATAGGAATAATTTTGCCTTGTTCAGCTAAAAAACACTTCCTTTACTTGGATGAAACCACGTAACAGGTCATTTTACAATTTTTATTATATTGGTTAAGATTAAAAGCCCTTAAAGCAAATGTATCATCAGAACATTTGCCTTAAGACTTGCACATGGATAGAACGGTGCCGACACTGGAAATGTCTGTGCTGCTGTCCTTTTTTTTTTACCTGCGTCTTGATTCCTGAGTATGGCGCCATTCTATTCCTAGGCACAGTCACAACCTGAGGCACTGGAGGTGGGCCCGCCTACCCTTATTCTGCCCTTTCCTCTGTGACACAGCTCCATTAGAATAAACGAAGCCCCATCATAGAGGGGCGGGGGGTTCCTCCCACTGGGGGCAGGCGGGCCCACCTCCAGTGCTTTAGGTCGGGCCGCTGCTGCTATTTTTATTTTTTTTATTTATATGCTTTTGAGACAAATTTGTTTCTATTTAAAATTGGAGCAGGTATAAATTTATTTTGTTGGGCTTTTTTATGAAAAAAAAAAAAAAAGGATGGACTCGTCTGGACAGTGACAGCCCCCTCATCCAATTACTGGCTGTGACATCCCCTCTTAATGAGTGATTAGCTGAGCTGACTGTCATTGCTTAGACAAGTCTGTCTTGGAAGTGGCAGCAGGATCATTCAGTGGGAGACCCTAATATACCGCAGGAGGACATCAGGGGAGCATGGTCAAGTAAAAAAAAAACATACATTGAATTCCAATTTTTTTAAAAAATTCAAAAGTAAATTTTGGTAAGTAATTATGTTTACACTTCTCTATTAGCATTGCAGATCAAACATCTTTTACATTCTGTAAGATATTTTGGAAGATCTACTTTCTGTGCAAAGACTGAAAGACGGTAGATTTTCCTTCTGTGCTCCCATTCATCCTGCGAGCTTCAAAAAACCACCAGCCAATTAATTCATTAAAAGCATGGAAACATAATGTGTTTGCCCCCATTAGATTTATGGAGACATCTGAAATTCATTTTGAAAGCTTTAGGTACTTAATCTAACTCTCCGAAACAAAGTGTATTAGGTGAGGTGAGAAGAGCCATAAAACAGTTTTACTTACTTTTTACAATCATGATGCATGGAGAGAATATGAAATTCTATTTTTATAAACTTCTAAAGTATTTCTTGGTCTTCATTAGTATTCAAAAGTGAGACATCAGTCTGTTATTAGGACCTGTCATTACTACAAATGTATGCAATATCCCGACATGCAAGTAACATTTAAACAGTAAGTCAGCACAATTATATGTTCAGCAGCTCATTTTACAACCTGCTGCAAAAATTATGGAATCACAGCACTTAGAGGATGTTCATCCAGCTTAGGAACTTCAAATCCAAAAAAAACACAAATCACAGATATAATGCCAAAATACCAAAAAATATTTGTTTAATAACTAAACATTTTGACTTCTCGGAACATACCTCAAAGAAGTAAATTATATGAACTAATGGGAAGAAATAAAGAGAAAAAAGTTGAAATCACTCAATGTAGAAAAAAATTGTATCTCTAGGACAAAATATAGCAAGAGTCTGAAAATACAGAAGAGTCTGCAGATAAAACGAAAAATTCTTACAGGTCATATTGATCTGCTGGATTATGGCAAAAGATATTCCTCCAAGTCATGAGAATTATTCGAGGGATGCTTTAATTATTCAATTTACTTAATGCACAGAGAAAATTACATTAGTCTCTCTGTATACTGTTACTATCCACCTTTAACCCTTTGCCTTCAACTTCCCCTTTTCCTTAAAGTGGTCCAGTTAGCAGAAAACAGAGGAGTAAATAAGCCTATAGCTAGATGGGGTGTCTCCTCAGGATTCCGGCATACCTT
Source organism: Dendropsophus ebraccatus (assembly GCF_027789765.1). NCBI lineage: Eukaryota > Metazoa > Chordata > Amphibia > Anura > Hylidae > Dendropsophus > Dendropsophus ebraccatus. Next base: position 157,564,467 of record NC_091458.1, read on the forward strand.
TTTTTTTATCTCTATAGTTCTTTCTAGCGCATTGGTATGTCTTTTTGTAAAATTTTATGCAGGCTCAAAAGTTTAGGGGGTGTTCCCCAGCACAGAAAGAGCCTAGCACTAGCCAACCAATCTGTTTTTTATCTTTTGCCTGTACGTCAAATGGAGTAGGCAGATGCAAGCATGTAAAGAAACAGTGAATACGGGGACTTGTGTGGGCTTTTACCATGCTGGGGAACACCCCCTGAGCTTTTGAGTCTCATTTTCATATAAACAAAAAGAATAATATCTTGGCACTGGAAAGGACTATGGAGATTGTAAAAAAAAATTAAAGGTATGCTCGGAATTGTAATTAGCATCCCTATCTAGCCATGTGCTTATTTACACATGACATGGCATACACCAACTACCAACAATATTTGCCTTTATTAGTATGAATGTATTAGATGGCGGCACTCGCCCTTGCTGTGAAAATTCAATCCAGCTTCATTGTTTCTTGAGTAAGAAGGGAAAAGTAAACATGGGTAACGGCCGTCTCTGGAAATGGTTTGCCATGTATTCAGCCTTGGCAGAGGTATAATGTTGACAGGCAGACATTATACACTGTCCTTTGTAGGTCAAAGGTAGTTCTTACAATTATGTAAGAGATTTGAAGACAAATATAATCTAAAAAATAACCCTATTCCAAGCTGCATCCAACTTCAGCAGCCACCGATAACTGTTTGAAAGTCACCAAGCGTAAATTCCAATTCAGACATATATATTTGGTCGTGGGAATCCTAAAGAGTATGGCTCCAGATTTTTAAGTGTTATTTTTTACATTTTTTATTAATTATAGAACACCAGTCATGCTGAAAGATCACACTGGATTCGGGCTCAACCTCTACTGGGAGATTATAACTCAATACCTTACCCATAAGACTTCTGGATCATCTAGAACATTTGGGGAAGAAACATTGCATTACATGTGGATGTTTTAGATAGATAGATAGATAGATAGATAGATAGATAGATAGATAGATAGATAGATACAGTGGCGTCGCTAGGCATAAACATTCGGGGCCGAAGCCCCGAATGAATTTAGCCTAGCCCCGAAAGTTTTTTGACCCCACTCTCGAGGCCCGCTGGGGTCGAAATAACTGCACTTGCTGCCTCTAGTAGTGATGCCTTGCCGGCACCATGTATCTCCTGCCTGACGAGCGCCCAGACGCCACTCCACTCGTGATTTTACCACGCTCTTCATTGGACGGCGGGCCGCAATGGACGGCCACACGCTCCAGCCCCGCCTCTCCCCTGGCTCCCCATGCGTGCTCCAGTGACATCACCCGGTGTCCACTGTTATGCCGCCGCGCTCCTCCACCTCAGGCCGCTGCATCCTGGTGAAAATTGTAACCCCGGGGCAGGGGGTTTGGTGTGTGTGTTTGTGGCACGGGGGATGGTGGTCTGCTGGGCTAGTGTGTGTGTGTGTGTGGGTGGAGGGGTCAAGTGGGGCAGCGTTTGCGTTTGTATTTGTGTGGGGGGAGCATCAGCATTTAACTCCTTTAACTCATTTAACTGTAACTGAAGAAATTCCAGCCCTAGGGCTGGCAGGATTGCAACCAACTTCGCCAGGATGCAGGAGGCAAATGCTGAGCATTCGGGTTCGGACAAACCCGAAAATTTGTCATGTTTGCTCATGAGTACATCCTACCCAATCCTGCAAATAAACTAAAAGCCCTAATACACTTTATACTAAAGTTAGCATTACCCCAATATAAAATGAATGGGGGCCTCCTACAGTAACTGTCCAGTGTAACAGATGATGTCAATGGAGAAAATGGTTGGGTGCGATGGATGTTCACTGCCTGACCTTTTTGTTCTTGGCGAGATAAACAAGCCTTATAGACTGGTGGTGGTTTACTCCTTCCAATGGGGAATATATGAATGTTCAGCTGTGCAGAGGAGCTGTCAGCTGGTGGGGGATAGCAGTCTGCTTGGGTAGTGTGTGGGTGGGTGGAGGGGTCAAGTGGGGAAGCGTTTGCATGTGTGTTTGGGGGGGCCTCAGGTGGGGTAGAATGTGTGTGTGTGTGGAGTGGTCAGGTGGGGTAATGGGGGGGCTCTGGTGGGGTAGTGTGTGTGTGGGGGGGTCAGATGGGGTCGTGTTTGGGTGTGTGTGGGGGGTGTCAGGTGGGGTAGTGTGTGGGGGTGTCAGGTGGGGTAGTGTGTGTGTGGGGGGAGTCTGGTGGGGAAGTGTGTGCATAGGGGGTCAGGTTAATTGTAGGTAGAGGGGGGAATGTTATAACTATGGTGGGTACAGCAGGCTCATTATTACTATATAGGGGGCACAGCAGTGGGGAATTATTCCTATACGAAGGGCACAGCAGGGGACGTTACTATATGGAGGCCCAGCAGGGGGCATTGTTGTTGTTATTATTATTATTATTATTATTATTATTATTATTATTATTATTATATGGGGCAAAGCAGGAGGCATTAATATTATATGGGGGTACAGCAGGAGGCATTATTACTATATGGAGGCACAGCAGGAGACATTATTACAATATGAAGGCACAGCAGGGGGTATTATTACTATATGGGGGCACAGCAGGGAACATTATTACTATATGGAGCACAGCAGGGAACATTATTACTATATGGATCACAGCAGGAGGTATTATTACTATATGGGGACACAGCAGGGGAACCTACATACAGGGGGCAACCCACTTACCTACTCACTTTACTGCGCCCCTATAGGAGACGGAAAGGAAAGGAAGTTGAAGGGAAAGTGCAGAGCCTGATATGTTTGTCTGGCAGGTTCTGAAGAGATGAATTGTAACTGGAAGAAATCATCATGGAGGCCTGGGCCAGAGGAAAAGTGAACATCACAGTTCGTCACCTATGAGTCACTGAATGAGGTTTTTGCCTTTTGTACAATGTTATCTGGTAGGAGTTCCCTGAGGTAGAAAAGGTTGGGAAACACTGGCCTAAGGGAGAGGAGCTAGGGCAGGCCTCCCAGAGGCTGTGTGTACAGGGGGAGCTGTGAAGGAGCTCTTGTAGTGGTGTGCACCACTGGGGTGTACTGCTTTCGATGACAGTGACCCTGACAGGAGCCCAGGGCAGCCGACTGCCTGTGTCTGCTTAGCCGCAGTTGTTATGAGTGGTGGCAATAGAGCTGGGCTAATAGAGTGGTCATTGGGGTTACTAACCTCTGCACTGGGCTCTAAGCGCTTATGACGGCACTCATGGTGGTCTCATGCTCGGGGTGGACCCTACACTGTACTATGGCCTCTCCATTAGAGATGAGCGAACCCGCCGGATTTCTCGTTCGTATGAACCAGAACTCTCGGCGTCTGATTCCCTCTGTCTGTAGGCTCCGTGCAGTGGGTGGATACAGCCTAAGGAAAAACTGGAAAACTGGAAAACTGGTATATATCCTATCCCATAGGCTGTATCCCAGTTTTCCAGGCAGTCTTCCGGCTGTATCCACCCACTGCACGGAGCCTGCAGACAGTGGGAATCAGATGCCAAGAGTTCTGGTTTATACGAACGAGAAATCCGTCGGGTTCGCTCATCTCTACTCTCCATGGAAGTAAACGCCTATGGTCTGGCATGCAAGATCCATCTTATACCGGCAAAAGTAATTACACCACCTGGGTGGGACCAAGTAGAGGCAGCCATCTGGAACACAGAAAAAAAAGACATATTTGGTCATCTCTCCTAGAACACCATTCACACTAGGCAGGAGCACGTTGCCATGGCTGAGATTGCAAACACACAACAACACAGAAAAATGCAACAGCTCACCGCAATGGCAAAATACAGACCCAATACAGACATGAAAATAGTTAAAAGATAGATAGTTAGATGCTAGGTGCTATTTAATATGTTAATACCATCATACCCCCACCCCCACCCCCATTCCATTTTCATGCAACTCCACTTTCTTTTCATTAACTTATTTCTTCAGAAAATCTTCAGCTTCCTTTTTTCTTCTCCTTTGCGATTATGTCCTTGAATCTTTCTGCAAGAACAGTTAAGAAGATCTTGAAGCATCTGTCAAGGAACGTACATATATGCAAATAAGCCACTCCTATTCAGGAGAACAGATTCCAAGGAAATGGCTTTTATATGGAAGCCTGCTGTGTCAAAACTTTACTCACTTGGCCTTAAGAGAACAACACAACCTTTTCTAAGGAATAATTTCCATCATGGAGAAAATGATTATTGTTGGTGAAGTTCAATAAAATCCTTTGTGGCCACAATATATGGTGAGGCAACATCAGTCCATCAGTAAGGTGTACATGGTGAATGCCTGAACCTTTTTTAGAATATTTTACAAAATTTTCAAACATGGAAGGAGTCAGAGGAGTAACAGTGTATTGTATTTATAGCGATCAAACATGATTTAAAAGACCTTCTCTATAGTGTAATGGAAATATCAATATTAGAGATGAGCAAAGCAAATCTGGCGAATCAAGATTCACTGCAAATCGCTTCGTTCTGCAAAGCAAATTCACTCAGATTCATTAAGAAAATTTGCACAAAAAAAAGGCAGCCTCACATGCTGTCTGGAGTATCACTGGGTGGGAGAAAGGCATTAACCATAATACCTAGCGCCCGTCCAATCAGCTGCAGGCCACTCTGTGATGTCAGCCCCTCCCCCTCTATAGAAGGTAGTTTGGTAACGGAAGCGGCCAGTCCGCTGTGTGTGGAGGAGAGAGCAGGATGGCAGCTGGCAGTTAGAGCAGAGCAGGGAGAGACTAACAGAGCTATATAGGGACAGAGAGTGGTCCTTACTACTATATGGGGGGCACAAAGGGACCTAACTACTATGGAGGGACATAGTGGGGTCCTTACTAAATTGGGGCACAGACAGAGCGTTACTAGTATATGGGGCACAGAGGGGGCATTAATACTTAAAGGAAGAACAGGGAGCCTCACTGCTGTGAGGAGCACAAAGCAGCCTAAACACTATATGGAGACACAGAGGGGGGGCTTTACTACTATCTGTGAGGACAAAGGGTCTTAAGTACCATATACAGGAAGAGAGAGGCCTAACTACTATATGGGGCTCAAGAGTGGGGGCAAATTACTATATTGGGTTTCAGATGGGGGCCTTACTTATATATGGGGGCACTGAGGATGCCTAAGTACTATAAGGGACACAAAGGGGGATTTACTACCATATGGGTGCAGAGAAGGTCATAACTACTACATGGAAGCACAAAATTGGCATCATTACTGTGTAGGGCAATACAGATGGGGAGTCTATTGGTAAAAATGGTGATGGACCAAGGCTGATCATGCAGGGTTTGGTCCTTAACAGAATGATAAAAAATATGCATAATTATATTTGCTCTTTATATACTGCTATTATTTGGTAACGTTTTGACATTGTTCAGAGGTATATGGTCGCCCTCCAGGCTAAAATTTGCTCTGGATCCCTGGGAAAGTGCTGCTTATAACTACATGAGCATGACTCAGGGGAGGGGTTGCCTTTTTATAGCCCACCTCAAGCAGCAGAGAGGTTAGATCCCCCCAACCCAACTGACCCCCACCCCCACCGGCCGTGACAACCTTGTTGACTCATTCCTAACCTGTCTAGTTTCTTTCTGTACTAAACACAACAGTTCCTCTGGATATTAGCTAAGGGTCATAATAATGTGGGATGACTATGTACATATTTCAATTTCTCACAACAAAGAAAAATAAGCAAAAAGAAAAAAGAAAAAAAAAACTTGTCTCTTTTGCAAGATAATTTCCTCCGGTACACACCACAAGCCATATTTTTCAGAACTCTGAAGCCTGCTGAAAAGCTACAAGATGAATCTATCCCACTGTGCAAACTTTCAGATCAAGCTTTTCTGTTTTTGAATCTCTCACTCCAGAGAAACGATTTGCCTAAATTTACCGTATGATACAAATGGATCGTGGAGGGGACCTTAACGGAGGGAATCCTTTTACTATTAGTGTTTGCACGGCCACTAATGATCAGTTAGGCTCTTTTCCTCCAGGTTAGGTTCTGTTCTGCCAGGTTTTCGTTGCTCTTTAAACACCCCTCCGGGAATTTTTTTTATTGCGTACTTCTGGTTTAGTAATATTCATTGCATAAATAGTAGCATCATTAACCGCTTAACGACCGCGGGCGTATATTTACGCCCTGCGGCCGCCTCGGGGAGTTCAGAGTGGGGCCGCGCGGCGACCCCGCTCTGGACCACCGCGGTCCCGAGTGCCGTATTTAGCCCAGACGACCACTATTAGCGGGCACGGTCCGATTGCCGTGCCCGCTAATAAAGGATTCAGATGCAGCTGTCAAAGTTTGAATCACCCCCCTTTTCCCGTTATAATTAAAAATAAATAAATAAATCAATAAATAAACATGTTTGGTATCGCCGCGTGCGTAATCGCCGTAACTATTATTTTATCACATTCCTGATCTCGCACGGTAAATAGCGTATGCGTAAAAAAAAATCCCAAAGTGGAAAATTGCGCATATTTGGTCGCATCAAATCCAGAAAAATTGTAATAAAAAGCGATCAAAAAGTCGCATATATGCAATCAAGGTACCGATAGAAAGAACACATCATGGCGCAAAAATTGACACCCCCATAGACCAAAGGATAAAATCGCTATAAGCCTGGGAATGGAGCGATTTTAAGGAACATATATTTGTTTTCAATGGTTTGAATTTTTTACAAGTCATCACATAATATAAAAGTTATACATTACATATGGTTGTAATCATAACGACTTGAGGAGCATAGATAAGAAGACAGTTTTACCCCAGGGCAAACAGCGTAAAAACAAATAACCCCCAAATAAACAAACTGCGTTTAGTTTTTTCAATTTCACCACACATTTATTTTTTTTCTGCTTTTGCAGTGTACTTTATGAAAAAATTCAAAAGTACAATTATTGGCGCAAAAAATAAGGGCTCATGTGGGTTTCTAGGTGAAAAAATGCAAGTGCTATGGCCTTTTAAGCACAAGGAGGAAAAAAATGGAAGAGCAAAAATCGAAATTGGCCCAGTCCTTAAGGGGTTAATTTTATTATCAGTGGTTTTATTTCTGAATTATGAGCTTTGTTTCAGTCCTTCTGATTGACCACCAGACCTGCACTTTAAATGCTCTATTAAACAAAACGATAACCGGCTGTTTTTGGTGGATTATCGCCTGTTCCGGATGATAATCATTTGGTGTAATAGGACATGTTAAAAGGCGGCAATCGAATGAAACAGCATGATCATGTCAGAAACGGTCTACTATGCGTCGCTCCAAGGAAAAGGAGCAGCAGCGACAGCAGACCACTGCTGACTTCAAGGATCGCCCTCCCTCAGCACCCCATCTGAGCGTGTAATAGCACAGGCAGCGAGCAGGGAATGAAGGGGAAGCAATCTCTGAACTGACAAATCAATGCTCATTTCCCCTTCAATATCGTGCAATATAAGGCAGCCTTAAAGGGAACCTGTCACCACCCATGCCAGGACAGAGCCTGACAGACACATATATTTACCGCTTCCAAGAAGTCCCGGAGCCCGTCCCGCCGCTGAGATATCCCCGTCCGAAGCCGTGCGCACGCTCACCAGAGATAAGTCCGACGCCCATAGAGAATGTCGGCTCCAGTCATTCTCTATGGACATCGGACTCATCTCTGGTGAGCGTGTGCGCGGCTCCGGAAGGGGATATCTCGGCGGCGGTACAGGCTTCGGGACTTCTCGGAAGCGGTAATTATATGGGTCTGCACCAGAAGTCGGCCGGGCTTTGTCCTGGCATGGGGGTAGACAGGTCTCCTTTAACGCTCACAGTCACACAGTGACTTCAAGTCTACATAGGCATTACCGTGAAGAAAGGATATACAAAGTAGTTCTCTTATACCACCTTTTCGGGGTAGCTTTGCCTTCAAGACAGTATTTCATTCCAACCAGGTGTCTTAGAGCATGATTAGGGATATGTGCCAAGCCAAAAATCTCCAAAAAGAAAGAATATCCATCTGCAGGGTTACAGACCCTCGTCAGTACAGAGCAGGGTGCTTGCTGGCTATTGAGATGCCTACTGTGGACGGACGGGATTATAATTCTCGTTAAGTCTCTCCCCAAGGAGAATTATTATCCATTTGGCCCAACAACAATAGGCATCTTAATAGCCAGGACCCTGCTCTGTACTGATGAGGGGCAATAAGCCAGAAACATCTGTCTGCCTACGGGTTTTTGGCTTGGCATACAGTATATGCCTAATCATGCTTAAAGACTCCTAGTTGGAGTGAAATACTGACTCGGAGGAAAGACTACTCTGAAAAGGTGGTGTGAGAGAGTGAATTTGCATATCCTTTCTTTACAGGATTCCCAGTGGAGCCTGAATAGCTTGTAAGTCTCCATACATCTTAATGACGCTCTCCTCAAGGAAAATGATTAGCCCTAGAAAATACTGTGTAGTTTAGAGAGTCAGGATGAAGGTCATGTGGCTTAACCAAAGGACCAGAATAGCGCTCATAATTTACTGATACTATTTGCCTCATATACATTACACAGAGGGCAGAATGAGGCATTTTTTGCTCAGTGATTCTTTAATAGTCACTATAGCATAGAAATTAATTGAAAGGGGTTCTCTGGGAAAGGGGAAAATCTTCAGTAACTTAAAGGGTTGTCTGGCATAAGTGAGTAATGTATGCTGCTACCAGGGCTGCAGGGGACATAGCAGTACTGCATACTTACCTGTCAAGGCACCACCACAAATTCTGGTTCCCAGACTGGCATCTGTCCCACTGCTTTCCGCTGCTGTCATCTTGAAGTTGTTAAGAACACCTGAAGTTGTAAAAAGATGACAGCATTGGACAGCGGGCAACCAAGGAACTGGAATTTGCGGTTGAACAGGACAGGTAAGTATGCATACATTACACAATTATTATTATTATTATTATTTATTTATAAAGTGCACTTAATTCCAGAGCGCTATACAGGCGACAAGGGTAACAAACAAGAACATTACAAGATCAAAACGCATTACATGAAGGCGGATGGCAGACTGATACATGGGGAAGAGGACCCTGCCCGCGAGGGATTACAATCTATAAGGTACGGGGAGAGAACCAGGAGGTAAAGTGCAGCCAGTCAAGTGTGATGCAGAGTTATTGTAGGTTGTAGCCTTGTCTGAAGAGATGGGTTTTCAGGTTACTTTTGAAGGACTTGATGGTGGATGAGAGACGGATGTGTCGAAGTAGCGAGTTCCAGAGTATGGGGGAGGCTCTAGCCAAGTCTTGGAGGCGGTTGTGCGAGGTACGAACAAGGGGGGAGCACAGGAGGTCACTGGAGGATTGAAGGTTGCATGGGGGACAGTAGCGGGATATAAGGTCAGAGATGTACGGAGGGGAGAGGTTGTGGATGGCCTTGTAAGTCATGGTCAATAATTTAAAGTGAATATGTTGGGCAATGGGGAGCCAGTGGAGGGATTGTCAGAGGGGAGAGGCAGAGGCAAAGCGAGAGGAACAGTGGATTAGTCGGGCGGCAGAGGTAAGGATAGACTGGAGGGGAGTAAGGGAGTTAGATGGAAGCCAGAGAGGAGGATGTTGCAGTAGTCCAAGTCAGGGGTGAGAAAAGATCGGATTCTGGAAATGTTTTTGAGGTGAAAGCGTCAGGAGGTGGTCAGGGCCTGAATATGCGGTTTAAAAGACAGGTCAGAGTCAAAGGTGACCCCAAGGCAGCGGACTTGGGGGACAGGGGACAGAGTGCAGCCATTGATAGAGATTGACAGATTAGACGGCAGGGTAGAGCGGGATGGGGGAAAAATGATAAGTTCCGTTTTGTCCATGTTAAGTTTTAGAAAGCGGGAAGAGAAGAAGGAGGATATGGCCGACAGACACTCTGGAATCCTAGATAGCAAAGAGGTGACATCCGGACGGGAGAGGTAGATCTGGGTGTCATCGGCGTAGAGGTGGTAGCTGAAGCCGATTAGGCAGGACAATCCCTTTAACATGGCCAATATACCAATTATGGAAAATTTTGCTACTGGTTCTATTCACTGTGTAAGCGCTAAATCTCTGGCAAACCGCTGATCTGCTGGGGTGGTGGGCATTGGACCCCACCAATCAGATATTAATGGCCTATGTTGAAGATAAACCATCAATTCACTTTACAAAGCGATGTAGATCCAATGTCCCTATAGTCTTTTATCCGTATTCCCTTTCTCAAAGAAGTGTCTAGAAAGATTATAGATGGGATCCAACAAAGATACATTGTCATTCCCTAGTAAGAATAAACTGCTTGTAAACCATAAGATTTGTCTCTAGGCATATCTCAATAATTGCTTATAGTCAGCGGGGTGAGCCAATATGAAGAAGCTAAGATCTCCAGATGTTCCAAAAACAGGAGGGAGTCCTAAATTCATAATGCTAAAGATATTTTCACTTGTGTTGATTCGAGTGCATTTTCCATTCACATTCCATTGTTCAAACTTTCTTTTTTAAAATTAGACGGCGCCAATCAATATGTTCTAGAGAAGAAAATAGGGCGATAAAATAGGCTGCACTGGATAAATGAAACATGGAGACGTTATGCTGCATAGGCCCATTGCATCAGTTTATATTATTTGCTACTATCTCCTTAATATTTTACCATTGTTACAGTTGTACCGTATAGGGAAAGGTTTCCTGGTCAGTATAATTGATCTAATTCTGATTCTACAACACATATGCTACTGGTGTTTTTAAAGGGGTTGTTCACCAATTTTTTTTTCTTTTAAATCAACTGGTGCCAGAAAGTGCCAGAGATTTGTAATTTAGTTCTATTAAAAAATCTTAAGTCTTTCAGTACTTATCAGCTGCTGTATGTCCTACAGGAAGTGGTGTATTCTTTCCAGTCTGACACGGTGCTCTCTGCTGCCACCTCTGTCCATGTCAGGAACTGTCCAGAGTAGGAGAGGTTTTCTATGGGGATTTGCTGCTCCTCTGGACAGTTCCTAACATGGACAGAGGTGGCAGCAGAGAGCACCGTGTCAGACTGGAAAGAATACACCCCTTTTTGCAGGACATACAGCAGCTGATAAGTACTGGAAGACTGGAGATTTTTTTAATAGAAGTAAATTACAAATCTCTGACATTTGCTGGAACCAGTTAATATTAAAGAAAACATTTTAGGGTGAAATACCCCTTGAATGTATAAAAGAAACATGGGCAATATATATATATATATATATATAATATATAGATAGATAGATAGATAGATAGATAGATATAGATAGATAGATAGATAGATAGATAGATAGATAGGAGATAGATAGATAGGAGATAGATAGATAGATAGATAGATAGATAGATAGATAGATAGATAGATAGATAGAGATATATATTACAATTTTAGTTTTCACATTTATATTAGAATATGGGGAAATACAACAAGGAGCATGGAACAGTATAAGCCTTGGTACTGAAATAGTTAATTCTGTAAATTGTTCTTTTATAATAATACAAAACTGCTCTTCCCATAGTTCCTTGTTGTTGCAATTGCTAAAAATTTGTAGTTTGTATGAGCAACGCACTGGGAAAGAAAGAGAATTCCTGTACAGACAACAAGGTGTAGGGAAGTTATTTGTATGCACATGTCAAAACATGTCAGTTATGTCGAATAAATCAGATTTATTGCACCTATTTATAGAACTCCCCTAATGACTACAACCCAGGGTCTCAGAAAAAGAAGCCAAAGAAGAGCAGAAAATACTTTTACTCTCTACGTGCAATCAGTTCTTAGGAAGTTTGTGCTTTAGCATATACAATTCTTAAGTATGAAACGTTAAGTACAAAACCAATACACACTACACAATACGCAGAAAGGAAATCTCTCTATTGTGTGTGTGTGTGGGGGGGGGGGGACTGACCATGTTCATGTGATAAATAAAGCACATTTGATTTGAATATTTCCGGACTAGACTCGGAGCATGGTGGTAATTATGGACTGGCTGACATGACAAGATATAAATAATGGCTCAGCAATCCCACATTCCCCATGCAATTGAACATTATCACTAAAATTTCCATCCGGGAGACAAAGCAACCTGTCTAGTTGGACCAAGAGTCTCGCTAGTGCCCATCAATAGGTCAAAAAAATGGCACGCCAGTAATTTAGCCGAGAAATAAAATAACATTTTCTTCCGCCACCCCACTGCACCATTTGGCCGTCCTCCTTTGGTCACTTCTATCTATACATATTCAAATATAACATGTATATAATATAGAAATGACATCATTTATATGTAATGGGAAAACAAATCTCCTTCACCCACCAAAAAACAATACATTTACATTTTACATTTTTCTACAAAAAATAAAAAATAATACATAAATCCATGTATTAGATGTTGTCACACCTGTAAGGATCTGTACAATATAATAATTGTATTTTTTATATTTTTCATCTTTTATATTTTTATATTTTATATTTTTTAGTATATTTTTTTATCCTGCACAGTAAGGCTAGATTCACACATAACGGATAACGGATCAGCAGCGGATTTCACGCAATTGAGGATCTATTGCCTTGTATTCTTTGAGAATATATACTCGACATCTCACTGCGAGTATGTCAGTTATATCCCCGCCGGCCGGAGCATACTGTACCTGCACATCCCGCTTAGCCGATCAGTGGATGCGGCGGGGCAACGCACTGATTGGCTGAGCGAGACATCCAGCCGGGAACCCCCGAAGTGTGGAGCAGGTACAGTATACTCCGGCCGGCGGGGGGTTGACATCCCCCTGCGAATATGTAAGTTATATCGCTGCTGGCCGGAGCATACTGTACCTGCTCCACGCTCCAGCTTGCCCTGGGGGCTGCAGGCGTCTGCACGTCCGCTTAGCCAATGAGTGGCTGCAGCGCACTGATTGGCTGAGCGGGACGTCCGGCTGGGAGCCCCCGAAGCGTGGAGTAGGTACAGTATACTCCAGCCAGCTGGGGGTTGCCATCCCGCTGCGAGTATGTATTCTCAGAGAAAACACAAGGCAATGTGTTAATGTGTTAAAAAAAAAAAAAAAAGGAAGGAAAAAAAAACTGGTATAGCTGAATTTTTTTATTCCGACCCAAAAAAAAAGGTCAAAACAAAAAACTTACACCGCCATGGGGGAAAAAAAAGAATGTCTGCTGGGGGACGTGGTTAAATAGCAAAGGCATGCAAAAATACTGCATGCAAGTATTTTTTCTTAACTTTTTTAGATATTTGTATAGAAAACACAAAGTACATTAATGGAAGACGATGGAGAAGATTATAAAATAAAATACTGTTCACAATGAAGTGGATTGGGGGGGAATATAATTACGGATGTGGTCAGAGAGGATCAACTAAAATGTGATTCTGAAGGAGTTAAAAAAATATATAAAATAAAATCGAAATAGAAGAAAGTCATTGCAGTTGGTGGATATGTAAATGAGCGGTGGCTGTGACAGCCCCAGGGCCCTATAGACGGTGCTCGTAATCAAATCGTTAGGTACCAGTCACTTCTCACAATGACACTATAGGGCCATAAGCGTCACTAGGCGAGGGGTTGATAGGATTATACCAATAGGCAGTAAGAGATGTCTACACCGAGATACTCGCAGAACTAATGAGTTATTGATCAGTTCTCAAATTCCTAAAATCATCCTGAAGGTGACAGTCCGTACAGTCTTTAATATATTGCATGCAAATGTAGATGAAGGGGGTCTGACTACAAAGTGGAGCGCCATTATTTTGAAGCATTTCTGTAGGCAATTATGCTGAATATCCAAGTGACAGATATCCTTAAATTTCTAAGGAAACGGAAAACTCCTTAAGAGCCAAAGATCATATGTGATGGATGAACCGGCTGCGGAAATTATCCGGTGGAACAAAAGCTCTTTAAGGTTTTATATCTTCTTAATTTTTACCCTACCATATTAAAGTGAGTGTCCAAATTTTTATTTAAAGGGGAACTAGCAGGAGGTTAGACGATGCAAACTTGCTGTTCTGTTCCCCAAGAAGGTTTTCTTACCTTCCTCCTCAGCGCTGTTTTCCTCCAATCTTAGTTAGGAGGTTTGGTGCACTGTGGGTGGTACTACAACTCTTGCTGCACCAATCAATCCTTCTTCATTAAAGGACAACTCCCATGAAAAACTTTTTCCCAGTAATTGAAGCACATTACAAAGTTATATAACACTGTAATATACTTCAATCACCTGTCTGTCCTCCTTCCCTGTCTTTTCCCCCCTCCACCCCCCACCAGGAAGTGTAAGAAACTCCTTCATACCTAATTACTGTCGTCACCAGGCTGCTCTCTCAGCTCCTTCTAGTGACGATGAGTCATCAGCAGGTGGGCGGGGCTAGCTCCTGTCACACCAGCCTCCCCCTCCCCTGCCTGGTCAGGTGACTAGGCTTGCTCAGCTCCCATTGGCTGAGCAACTGTAAGCCATCTGTCATTCTGCAACTCAATAATGACTCGTGACTGACTCCCGGCACATAACCAGCTACAGGACCCCCGCCCCCATACTCCCTCCTGCTGCCGAGTGGACTCAGTGAGTGAGTGATGTCACTTGCTTATCTTTCTCCTCACTCCCAGCTTGTCAGCTACACAGACCCAGTCTTATCTCTCCCCTGCTGCCCTGACCTAATCCTGCAGAATGTACACTACAGTGAGGTGACAGTATGTGTGTGTATATAGCAGCCTGACTGAGGAGAGCCAGAGAGGGGGTCATGTTTAGTGTATGATGGGAGTTGTAGTGAATGGAGGGGCAGGCACTTGCTGTGTCACAGCAGGGGGCTGGCTTGTCACAGCAGCCAAAGTGCATCATGGGAAACTGAAACCAGGAAGCAAGGAAGAAATGAAGAAGAAGACTAGAAATCAGAAGGTACACAGACAGTGGGAAATTCAAACAGTGACAGCTCAGGAGGGATGATAAGTGTATAAACTATGTTTCTGATTGGTTTTTGTTTTTTTTCCTTAGCGCGGGAGTTGTCCTTTAATATTCATTCTGGTACTCGGCAGTAATAGCGGTTAGAGGGACATCACAGAACTGCGCCTGAATATTTATGAGGAGGCATCAGGCGGGCAAGGTGGATCAGTGCACTGAAGGCTGTAGTACTACCCCCAGGGCACCAAACCACCTAATTAGCATATGTATAAAACAGAGCATTGGGAATGAAAGTTAGCGTCCTCCTCAGTGCAGCGATAGGGGTCACAACAGTCACCATTGTGACCAGGCCCATATGCTGGAGGGGACAGTGGTACAGTATATTAGAGGGGACAGTGGCACAGTACATTAGAGGGGACAATGGTACAGTATATTAGAGGGCAGTGGTACAGTACATTAGGGAAGGACAGTGGTACAGTACATTAGAGGGGACAGTGGTACAGTACATTAGAGGGGACAGTGGTACAGTACATTAGAGGGGACAGTGGTACAGTACATTAGAGAGGACAGTGGTACAGTACATTAGAGGGGACAGTGGTACAGTACATTAGAGAGGACAGTGGTACAGTACTTTAGAGGGGTCAGTGTTACAGTACATTAGAGGGGACAGTCGTGCGGTATATAAGAGGGGACAGTGGTACAGTACATTAGAGGGGACAGTGGTACAGTACATTAGAGAGGAAAGTGGTACAGTACATTAGAGAGGATAGTGTTACATTACATTAGAGGACAGTGGTACAGTACATTAGAGAGGACAGTCGTACGGTATATAAAAGAGGACAGTGGTACAGTACATTTGAGGGGACAGTGGTACAGTACATTAGAGGACACTGGCACAGTACATCAGAGAGGACAGTGGTACAGTTCATTAGAGAGGGCAGATGGTACAGTACAATAGAGCTCAGTGGTACAGTACATTATAGGGGACAGTGGCACAGTACATTAGAGAAGACAATGGTACAGTACAATAGAGGGGACAGTGGTACAGTACATTAGAGGACAGTGGTAAAGTATATTAGAGAGAACAGTGGTACAGTACATTAGAGAGGACAATGGTACAGTTTATTAGAGTACAGTGGTACAGTACATTCAAGGACAGTTGTACAGTACATTAGAGGACAGTAGTACAGTACATTAGAGGGGACAGTGGTACAGTACATTAGAAGACAGTGGTACAGTACATTAGAGGACAGTGGTACAGTACATTTGAGAGGACAGTTGTACAGTACATTAGAGGGGACAGTGGTACAGTACACTAGAGAGGACAGTGGTACAGTACATTAGAGGGGACAGTGGTACAGTACATTAGAGGACAGTGGTACAGTACATTAGAGGGGACAGTGGTACAGTATGTTAGAGAGGACAGTGGTACAGTACATTAGAGGACAGTGGTATAGTACATTAGAGGGGACAGTGGTACAGTACGTTAGAGAGGACAGTGGTACAGTACATTAGAGGACAGTAGTACAGTACATTAGAGGGGACAGTGGTACAGTACGTTAGAGAGGACAGTGGTACAGTACATTAGAGGACAGTGGTACAGTACATTAGAGAGGACAGCGATACAGTACGTTAGAGAGGACAGTGGTACAGTACATTAGAAGACAATGGTACAGTACATTAGAGGGGACAGTGGTACAGCACATTAGAAAGGACAGTGGTACAGTGCATTAGAGGGGACAGTGGTACAGTACATTAGAGGATATTGGTACAGTGCATTAGAGGACAGTGGTACAGTACATTAGAGGGGACAGTGGTACAGTACATTAGAGAGGACAGTGGTACAGTACATTAGCGAGGACAGTGGTACAGTACATTAGCGAGAACAGGGGTATAGTACATTAGAGGACAGTGGTACAGTACATTAGAGAGGACAATAGTTTAACATTTTAGAATGGTTGCAAAGTACTTCAGAGACAGTGGCGCTATACATTAGGACACGGTGGCTCAGTAGGGGGTCATTGCCATCATTAAAGCTCAAATTTTGCAACTGGGCCCACAAGCCTTTAGCTACACCCTTACGTCCGTTTATATTGCTCTATGGGAACATAAAAGCAGGTTATATTCTTCTAACCTACTGTTAGTTTTCCCTTTGAATATAAATGTTTAAACTGTTAAAAATTCTTATTTCTATTACTTTTCATTGATAACTAATAGAGGTAACAAATCTGATATCATGAGAATTCTCCCTTATTCTTCTTAGAGCTTTTGGTGATATATTTCCTAACCATCCTTTTCTGCATATTCCTTTATTATTAGGCTGATATGCTAGCGTAAACTGAGAGGTTGGCCATATTGCTTGGCTTTTCATTAGAGTATTAACTACAATATCTCAAGGCTTCACAAAGGAGGACCTTGTGGGGTTGAATATTGCATGGGCATGCTTACATGCAATTGTTTTCTACAGTCTTTGTTATATACGTGTACCATGCTCTATGACCACAGTCGGAGCTGTGTGTATTATTTCACCCAAACCATTAATACGGAGCACGGTACCCTCTTAGTAACAGCTGTGACCACAACAATGGACACTAACAGAAATCAAATCTGCTTTCATTGAGATATTGGTACCTTTCAATTATGGGTTTATAAGAGAAAAATTCAGTATATGTTTAAAGTGTGCGAAATGCTTAAAGAATCGCCCTTTACTATCGAGCCAGGTAGAAGAAAAATGTGTCCATATAAAACAGGCCAGTAATTTGGTTTAGCCCCAAATATAAAATATCTGGAGTCAAGGTGTCTGCGATGATTATCTATTGTGATGTTTCTGACACTGATATACAGAGTTTTATGGCTCCCACCAATGAAGATTAAAAAAAAAATGCTGCAAACTCCCACTTGGTATATTGGTAATACTCCTTAATATTTTCATTTTGATGTAATTTGCGGCCCTGGCTTTTTAAATATCCGCTGTGTAATAATGTTTAATTTCAGGGGTCACTCCGCCAAGGAGTATATTAAAGCTTATAAAACTCATTTCCAGAGCTCAAATATCACGCTGTGATCAGGTTAGTAGGGCAGGATCTGGGAATATTTCATCTTTTATCATGCTGATAATAAGGAGATGACAGAGGCACATTATTACAATGAGAGAATTGCTCATTTCAGGCCTGGCTGCTGGAAGCTAAGGTCTGCAGTGTGTGTTACTCAATAAAAGCAATTCTGATATGAAAAGCAAGTCTACTGAGCCTCCACTGTGTCTTATTTGATTGCGATGAATAATATATGGTGGAGAGAGTGTGTGGCAGGTGGAGGAAAGGGAGAGCGAGGGGAAGGGGATGGAGGAGGGGGGGAGGTTTAAGTTGAGAGGGGCACTTGAGTAGAGACAGCAAAATAATTTATCAAGAGCTGTATGTTATTGTCTGAACATAACGTGAAGGAATCCATGCTTGCCTTGAAATGATTACCTCAAGGGGACGAATGGATTGAAACATATAGGGACATTCTCTTATGGGCACAACGTGAACGGCCATGTTATAAAAAAAAAAAAAATCAGATCAACTCATATAGATTAACTTTCCAGGTACTGAACTTCTACCAAATATCAAAGACCCTATGTAAAAAAAAAAAAAAAAAAATATATATATATATATATATATATATATATATATATAAAAAGATAAAAAAGGTGATCCATAGTATAAAATAAAATTAAAATGTATTGGAGAACTACAAGTCCTATCATGGCAGACCTTTGAGATATTTTGGCATTTGTAGTTTTTCTTCAAAGGTCATGTTCACACATTTTTGTCTCAGTAAAAAAGCGTGCAGAGTCTCAAAACACAGGACTAGCCCAATATTTCTCCAGGGAAGGACCAAGCATGGGGATCGCTCCTGTACAGAGACCACCAAAACCCCCATATTAAGTGGCCCCATCAGTCAATATCCAACTCTTCTGATGAAGTGCGCATGCGCGCGAAATGGCCATCATGTCTGTGTTGTACATGTGAAGTGCTGAATAGTGACGTGTCAACAAAGGTTTTAACATAAATAAAGAAGAAGAATAAGTGCTTTTTACTGAACTTTTTGTATGCTTAATATCCAACGCAATAACAAGTCTGATGATATGACCAGGGAAATACCACAGCCAGGTATCCATCTACAGACAGCTGTTTTAGGTTGTTGCCCCTCATCAGTGTGGAGCAAGATTCTTCCTAGGTGGGACCAATGGCCAGTAGACCAATACAGTAAAATAATCCCTGATCTGGGGGAGACCAGTCAAAGAAGACACTGTCGCTGCTGGTTTTAGCGCTCAATACAGTGAAATCCTCGCTGCATTGTCCCAAAAAATATATCTGGGCCATTGTATTTTTTGCTATTTTTACACCCTTAAAATGTTCAGCAACATTCGCCAAACCTGAACGCTCAGCATTTGAATCCTTGTGGCTGCAGAAATTGGTTGCAACCCTAGGGTGTCGTGGAAAACATGGATAAAGCCTACGAAACAACCTGTACAACCCTGTAATGTGGCTGAACACAAACAGTTCGGCCTCTCTGCTCAACACTAATTAAAGCCATTAAATCAATATATGAGACTGTGAAACAGAAGAACGTTTTATGTAGCAAGTAAATAAAACAGGTTTTTGGCAATAGTAAAAAAAAAAACGATTACCTTTCACAACTAGAGTAGGACCCAACAAGAGGTGTGTCACTTCTGGACCTAATTCTAACTAATAACCTGGTAAAAGTTGAGTCTTTTAAGAAATGGCGTCCAGATCATAACTTTTCCTTTGTCCTTTAGAGGATGTACCACCAGGTACATCCTCTTTAAGCTGAACCCACGGATTGAACGGCGCCGTCACGGGGAAGCTGGTGCCACAGTCCATTAGAATGAATGGAGCCGCGTCATACAGGGGAGGGAATTCCCTCCCACTGGGGGCGGGTCGGCCTACCTCCAGTGCTTCAGGAACCAGGCCGCGGTCCGAAAAACGGACCACAGCACCAGCTTCCCCGTGACCGCGCCGTTCGATCCGTGGGTTCAGCTTAAAGAGGATGTACCTGGTGGTACATCCTCTTTAATAAGAAGTTCAGTACAAAACATACAAAAACACAAAGCTTCAGGAAGACCTTTAAAAAACTAACCAGGACAATATCCTTAAAAATGATAGTACACAAACTAAATTAAATATTGCTATAAGCAGGTTAAATAAAGGATTTCGTATATATAAAATAAAACTATAATTAATGCAATAAACAATCAAATCAAATTGTTTAACCTGCTGAAATAAGAAGGTAGAGGCCTTCTTCTGAGGCCTTAAAAATTGCAAAGAGAAAAAATATATATAAAAAAAGTTAGAAAAGACTGAGAGAACTTAAAAAGGAGGGAAAAAAAGGAAACATACATAAACAGGAAGCTCAAAAGTTAAAGTGTTGACCACCACAGAAAAAGAATGTAATGGTAAAGGGATGAGGGTCACCCTCTGACCTATGAAGCTGGAAGTATGGATGGATAAATATCAATTGTAGCATTTAGAACATACCTTTGTTGCCTGTTTCTATGTTTTTATAAAAATTAAAAAAAAAGACTTTATCAGGGCCTATCATTCTCTTGGTCCTAGCGATGGTGCATCTCACACCCCTTTGAATACTTAGCAACACCTATTGTCTATACAACACAATGAGGCATAGTGGTCCTAGGGTCCAGGCAAAGGTCCTGTCTCCTTTTATAAAAGCTGATCCCGGCTACAGTGATGGCCACCATGTCTAAGAGTGGTCTTTTTTGGTTACCCTATAAATATTGGTTTGCACAATAAAATTATTATGGTCGTTCAGTTTGGGACCATACATGTAACAGAGCTGGACCATAGCACTAACTCCTATTTGGTCACATTCGGAATAAACCAATGACTTCACTTATAGTATAAAACAAATGTTGGCTCTTACGGATAGGCTAGGAAAATTGCCTAGTAGGAAGTCGAATCCCACATGATCATCACTGGAGACTGTTGATAATCATTGTACAATTTGAAAGGGTTTTTTTGTTCCTCAGTGAGGCTAAAACTACAACACAATACAATAAATCTTTTTGTTATATTGAATTAAACCTGCAGGGTAGCAGAGAGTATTTTCTCCAAGCCTTCATCTTCAAATGTTCTGAAAATACTGCATGGTAAATATAAGATCATTTACATACAGTGGCTCTGATGCAATGGGAAATGCTGTGAAACATTACAAGGAAATATAGAATACAATGAAAATTTGATGGAACGTACAATACAAGACTCATCTTAAGTCGATCACACACAGTGAAGTATTTATATTAACAAGAATATAGATATGTTAAGTATCTGAAATTACCAGTAATTAATTGATATCTTATTTAGCCAATCTTTTCACAGACATTATATATATATATAGGATTAGGACCTTTTTCATTTTTAATATATTTTTTTTATTTTCTGTCAACTTTTTTGTGTCCTCCTTGGAAACGTTACAATGGAAAGCCTACGAAGTGGCCCAAAAAAAGGCACTAAATTTCCCAAATATCTATATGTTGTATTAAAATTTGTCCTTTATTAAACCTGTATTTATAAAAAAAAACTTTAAAAAGATGTATATTAGTATTATATACGAGCAAATATCTGTGAACTCTGTTCGCTGCTTCTCCTATCTTAGGGTATCAGCCATCCATGGGCCAGTTGCGTCTGGCTACTATGTCTAATCTGCTCTCACTTAAATTCACTATTCTTAAAAAGTATTGCTCGGCCCCCCCTCCCAACATGTTTCGGCACGATATGTGTCTTTGTCACGAGGTAACGTGTACTAAGTGCTACCACTTGACAAAAAGTCAGCAAAAATCTGTGACTAGCCCCATATCCCTCCAGGGAAGGACCTAGCCAAGGGATCGCTCCTGTACAGAGACCACCAAAACCAGCATAATAAGTCAGTCAATATCCAACCATATTAGGAGTGATGATATGACAAGGGAAATAAAGAGGCCGGGTATCCATCCACAGACAACTGTTTTGGGGTGTTGCTTCTCATCAGTGTGGAGTAGGAGTCTGCCTAGCCAGAATCTTATTCCACACTGATGAGGGGCAACACACCGAAACAGATGTCTGTTTCTCTCTGGGAAAAAAAAATGGTCTTATATTATTTTTTTTTTCTGAAAAAAAGGGGCTAGTGCTTATTTTTGGGGTGGGTCTTATTTTTGGATAAACACAGTATGCCCCTACACTGGAACCCCACTCTATAACTACTGCCTCCCCTGCAGCTTGTATTGAGCAGGGCGAAGCATAACAAGTCTGGCATTGATTGGCTGATGCTAAGCATCCCATTGACAGGGATCTGGTCAGCTGACTGTAACCAGGGCTTATTTTTGGAGTAGGGCTTATATTTCAAGGCTCCTCCAAAAAGCCTGCAAATTGAAGCTAGGTCTTAATGAAATAGGTTAATACAGTAAATAAGATGACCACTAGATAAATGTAGTCAAAAAATTATATATTTATTGGAAATCAAGGAGTGTGACATTTGTGCTCACCCTGTATAGGATAGAATTTGTGTGGATGGAGTGGCCTATCGGAGCCCAGTGGTGGATGGTTTTCTCCGTAAAACATATCTCAATGTTTTTGATCTGAATCAGCCCTTCTCCCCTTGTCAAACACACTTGGAATAACCGTCTTAATGGACACGGGAGTATATGAGTATGCTTTCTCATTGTCACTTTCCGCCATATGATAGGTGGGAGCCTGGCTACTTTATTCTTGATGGCTTCTTTATTTTACTGTAAGTAAGAGCTCCCTATGTCACCTCGCTGATGGCTTCCAAACCCCCCGTCCCCGTCCCCCCCCCTCAGCAGACATCATTAGGTGGCCTCTTAGAAAGGTCTAATCAGCCATTTACACAGACCCGTCTCCTCTTCTTCTCTCCGATGGGTCTCCAGATGCCCCCATGGAAAGGGCTTTTTCTCTTAATGGGCACAAACGCCCTTTTAGTGAGTCTATAACCTCAGATACTTGCTATAAAGCTCGATTTTCCCAGTTAATAGAAAGTATCCCTCTTATCCATGGCTTTTAAAGGGCTTGGTAATGGCTTAATGACTTTTCACACTATCAAAATTAAGGTGTTGCTAATAAATTTAACTTTTATGGCCATAAATCAATACATCTGCTTATTCAGCTGTTACAACTTCCCTTTGAGTGGAATGGACTCGGGTCCGCTCTATTCACCGGTTGTAATAGTCTTGTTAATGGAATATTAACTATGAGGATCCCATAACAGAATGCTTGCAGCAAATTTTCAATTACTAGAATAAATTGCTCCTTGGTTTTTACAGTTGCACCATTCAGGGATAAGATTTCTGTAAAAGCATTTATTAAAATTGTGAGAGGATTTAAAGAGAGACCCAGGCTTGGTTCACACACTGTAAAACAAAAGCACGATACAGCAGTACTGGAATACGGCTGTATTTACAGTAAAGTCTATGGAAAATTGTCAGTCTGTGCACACATTCTGACAAAACTTTTTTTTATTTTTACAATGTGTACACAGATGGATGTTTTTTAACCCCTTAGGGTATGTTCACACATACCAGATCTGCTGCGGATCCCTGCTCAGTAAACTCTATGGGCAGACAAACTTGCAGCAGGATAGATATCCCGCTGCGAGTTTGACAGCAGCCCGCCCCGTTAACCCCCGGCCGCCAGAGACTATACATCACCTGGTCCCCGCTCCGGCTTGCGTCACAGCACACTGGCTGAGCGAGATGTGAAGACACCGGGAGCCCCGACACAATCCGGAGTGGGGACCAGGTGATGTATTGTCTGGGGGCCAGGGGGTTAACGGGGCGGGCTGCTGTCAAACTAACAGTGAGATGTCCATCCTGCTGCAAGTTTGTCTGCCCATAGAGTTTACTGGGCATGGATCTGTAGCGGATCTCGCTGTGAATAAGCAGCGATAAATCCGCTGCGGATCCAGTAGGTGTGAACGTACCCTTAAAGGGGTTATCCAGCACAACAAAAACATGGCCACTTATTCCCCCACTGTTGTCTCCAGTTCAGGTGCGGTTTGCAATTAAGCCCTATTTACTTTAATGGAACTGAGTTTCAAAACCCCACCCAAACTAGAGACAACAGTAGGGGGGAAGTGGCCATGTTTTTGTAGCGCTGGATAACCCCTTTAAGGTCACAGTGGTCTTAAAGGGAGTCTGTCAGCTGTAATTCAGGTTAGATAACTGTTAAGACAAGGATACACATGGTACCCTTCCTATATCTAGCTGTGCTTCCGGAATGTAGAACAATGCTTTTATTCTCTGGTACAAAGAGTAAAAGAGGCTTTTCGCAAGCTCCTGAAAAGCTGCAAGCTGGAATGTCTCCTCTCTCCCCCTCCCTGCTTAATTGACATCTGGAAGCAGAGTCCCCAGCAGGGCCAGGGATGGGAGGGGGAGGGAGGAGGTGTAACAGCTTGCTTCACTACAGGAGCTTGGGAAAAGCCTCTTTTACTCTTCATACTATATAATAAAAGCATCTTTCTACATTCTGGAAGCACGGACAAATATATGAAAATTAACATGTGTCTCCTTGACCTAACAGCATCTACCATGGTCAGCAGTTTGGACAGATTCCCTTTAAGGACCGGTCCAATTCTCATTGTTTTAGTTTTAGTTTTTCCCTCCTCGCCATTTATTTTTCAACCTAAAGGGCTGTTTTGGGTCTTAGTCTTTGCACCACAACCTCTAGTTTTCATTGGTACCCTTTTTATGTAGATAGGATGTTTTTCTGATATGTAATGTAACAAAAATCAGCAATTCTGGCTCTTTTTTTTTTTTTGGCTTTTTTACCGTACGGAAACACTATTGTTGTATTTTATTAGATCTGACAATTATGCATGCTACAATATGTGATATGTTTGGGTTTTTTTTGTTTATTTATTTATTTTTACGTGTTTTATATATAAAATGGAAAAGGGGTGATTTAACCTTTTATTGGGGGAGGGGCTGTGTCCCATTTTTTACACTTTGTAAGTCCCCTTAGGGAGATTCAAAGAGTTTCTCGTTGTAAGACACTGTACTGTCGACAGTTAAAGATGAAATTCGCAGTGGGTTCCCAAAACCTCAACGGACCTGGCAACCTGTCCATAACCTGATTCTTGAGGACTGACTAATGGCCTCCAAAAAGATAGCCCAGATGCTGGCCATCTTCCTGGAGTCTCTTGAATTTCCTACACATGCACAAGCTTTCTGCAAAGTTAGTGGCAACATTTTTGAACACCTCCGAAGTAGTGGCTGCCAAATTGAAGACCCTGAGTTTCCCCATTGGTCCACCGTCCCCCTATCCACCCAACCTGCCCACCTAATTCGAAGGATCGTCGTTTTGACGACATTGCTGGTGTCAAAAATGCTACGGAGAGCTGGTTTGACTACCTATCACATGATTTCTTTTTGAATAAACTAGAAAAGCTGCAACATCACTCCGAGGGGAGAATATGGTTAATAAATGTGTACTTTGACTTTATTTGTTCTCTTCTTAGAAACTTCTCAGTGCCCCCTCGTATATAGTACCAAATAGAGCCAATTTCTATTGGATAATTACTGCAATGTATTAAGAATTATTCCCGGCCGCAGTCTCCGTAGCGGCATCAGGGGGTGATCATAAATCATGCTGTTTAATAAATATCATGAAAATAGACTTGGCAATAGATGAAGCTGTCCAAAGGAAACTGAACTCATTCTTCGGTGACATTCAGGTGACATACAGTGAACTTACATGCTCGCTTTGCCTCCCCACAGCCATTGTTGAACTCACCGTGAAGCCTCCTTTAGAACTCCAGAGCAATAATCGGCAAAGAGGAGAGTTGACTGTGAATGGTCCTGTTCTCTTCCCGTTCCACATGGAATGTAATAGAGATGTCCAGGCAATAGAGCAGGTGACATTCAGATGATACTGTTTCATTGCAGGTCACATGAAATACGATGTCACAGCAGTTTTATTCAATTTGTGCTGAGGAAGCCTAACCCCTCTGAACCGCGCTGGCCTCGTGTTTTATGTCACTGCTCGACTAGACCTTTGGCACTGTTATTTGTACACAATAAATGTATTCTCTTCATTCCTACCATGTCTCCGTGGCCTTGATTTACATTGGTAGCGAGTACAATGTCACTGTGATGTATCCCAGACCTGCGTATGCAAAATCTTTGACAAAGTCATCAGAGATTGTAAAGGCAAACCAAATGTGACAGGGGGCATTAATTGCCTGGCCATCTTCTAATCTAATATAGAACAGCACAGGTGAAAGTCTCCCGATTCTAAACCTTCATAAAAACTTGGGAGGGTGCTTAAATAGTCTTCTACACTATTCCTATCATGTATAACACCTTGTCTTAGTCACATCAATTATCGGAACAAAATAATATTATTCTCAGAGATCAATAGATTCAGTGGGGGAAATAAGTATAAGTAGAGAGCAGTGTAATTTTTTTATTGTAGGTAACTTCACCTTTAAGAGACAGAATCTATTTAAAAAATAAATAAAAATGTAGAAAATTATATTGTATTATGTTGAAATCATTTGCGTTTTATTGCATGAAATAAGTATTTGATCCCCAACCAGCAAGAATTCTGGTTCTCACAGGCCTGGTGTTTGTTTGTTTTTTTTCTTTAAAATACTCTGAATTCATTGCACCTTTTTTAATTGCACCTGTTTGAAGTCATTACCTGTATAGAAAACACCTGTCCTCACAATTAATCAATCACACTCCAACCTCTCCACCATGGCCAAGAGCTGTCTAAGAACACTAGGAACAAAATTGTAGACCTGCACAAGGCTGGGATGGGCTACAGGACAATAGGTAAGCAGCTCGGTGAGAAGGCAACTGTTGGCACAATTATTAGAAAATGGAAAAAACACAAGATGACTGTCAGTCTTTCTCGGTTTGAGGCTCCATGCAAGATCTCGTCTTGTGGGGTAAGGAGGATTCTGACAAAGGTCAGAAATCAGCCCAAAACTACATGGGAGAACCTGGTTAATGACCTGAAGAGAGCTGGACCCACTGTCTCAAGGGTTCTCAATTAGTAACACACTATCTCGTCATGTCCAGGTCCATTTGAAGTTCGCCAATGTAAAAATGCAGTTTCTCAACTCTAAACAAGAAATTGAAAAGGGTTCCCCACCAACATCCCTTACTGCCCCATGACTTTTCCACATGATAGGGGATCTTAAGAACGGGGTCCTGAGCCTTCAGCTGGAATAGACCAGTTAGTCACACGTGCTTGCTGCCTCTTGTCTATTGGACTGCCAGAAGAAGACGAATGCTGTCCTTGGATATCTTTGCCAGTCCCATAGACAATGAATAGGGTGGCAGTGCATATTTGTGACCACCATTCTATTCCAACTGGAAACTTAGGACCCCTAGTTAAAAATATGGCTGGGGTCTCAATGGGTCATGTTCCAAACCATAATACACTGGATAGGAGATAAGTGTTTTTGGTGGGAAACCCCCTTTAAGCTCAATGTATTTTACCTGTATTCCATCTGCTGTCTGAGGAGTCTAGATACATACATAGTGTGGATGGGATCGTGCTCATTGGTCACATTATTTTCCGTGTTTCTGGATCGGGTCCTGGTTTTAAAGGGTGGAGTAAGAGACGTTGCAGAATCCTGACGGTTAATATACTCTGTAAGTTTTGCGCTCACTTATGTCATATCATTTTATTTTGTTATCCACCGAGGACTCCTTAGAGCGTTGAATGCTTGCAATGAATCCTACATGTTTATGTCTTAACATTAAATAGCTCTTATTTTATGGTTTTCAAAAATGTTCTTTTTTTTTTTCTTTTTACAGTCTTCACTTACCCTTTGAACCAAAAGAAAAGATAAACCATTGTCATAAACAGGAATTCTTTTTACAGCATTGTAAAATCTTTTTCTACCTAGCAGAGCTTTATTCTCCAGAGTTAAAAAACACACATAGGCTATGTTCCCACAACGTCTTTTTTTTGGCCGTTTGAGGTCAAATAACAGCCATTTTTTTAACAATGATCTCAATTATTATACAAATTACGGCCGCCGTTATGAAAAAAAACGCCATCATCTGGCCTCAGGCTGCATTCACACTTTCAGTAGTTGTTCAGGACGGTATATGTCTGTATATGTTTCCAGTCTTCCGCAAAAAAATTCATCCGTAATGCGTAAAAAAAAGTTGCACAAAGATAATGCTGTTAAACGGGCAACAAGATGGGAGGTATATGTAGAGTGTAGTGAGGGAAAAGCAGGGAGCAAAGATGTCTCTACAGAGAAAGGGCCGTCTTAACAGAATTATGGGCCCCTTGACAGGGCTGTAAACTGGGCCCCCCAACCCGGCCCCTGCCCCTGCTAGTAATAGGAAAATTTAAAAGGCCGCAGCCCATAAATGTTCGGGGGAGGGGGGGGGGACCAGCACAGCCAGCAAGGTAGACACCCGCCCACCCTCCCCAATGGGAAAGACGGGTCAGTGCAGAGACAGGTTGTAGCAAGAAGAAGCCTTGGCGGTTTTAGCCATTATTTGGCCTAAAACGGCCAAAGAAAAGACGATAGGTGGACATAACCATACACTGTTTAACTGACACCTTTAGATTTCCGTGAACCTCTCACTACACTGTGATCTTCTTCTCTGGTGTACATTTGGTCGGGTAGACAACCCATGCTTGGTCATGTGCTGAGCAGAGGGTCCCAGTGCTGGATCATTGATTCTATACTTTACAGTGGCAAATCAGTATTTTATAAAGTATTT
This sequence comes from Dendropsophus ebraccatus, assembly GCF_027789765.1. Classification (NCBI taxonomy): domain Eukaryota; kingdom Metazoa; phylum Chordata; class Amphibia; order Anura; family Hylidae; genus Dendropsophus; species Dendropsophus ebraccatus. Next base: position 157,593,047 of record NC_091458.1, read on the forward strand.
TATTTGTTTAATTTTAAAAAGTTCTTTTTAAAATTTTCTTTTAGTCCCTGAAAACCCCTTTTAATGTTGGATAATAAAGGTTTCGTTTTCCCATGATAAAATAAGTAAATAGTAGAGGAATAATTCCTCTGCGTTTAGGGAATACTTCCTGATTACGAGTCTTATTTAGAACATACTGTAATTCTATGTCATCCAGGATAGTAGAGATGGCTGCAGGACAATACCACAGAAGCCCGATAGACCCCCCATGGAGTTTTAATGGGGTCCATGGAGTTTCTGTGTTTTTTCTGCCTTTTTGATAGGAAGACTAGTGTTGCGTGCCAAATCCACCAGAATCTGCAACGTCAGCTCTGAATGAAGTCTCAAGCGTAGATGTGAAATAGTAAGATGTGTTATTTAGGTAATTTGCTGGTGTAAATCAGAAATCTGTCCATAAATTATGCTGACTAGTGTAAAAATGTTCAGGTTCAGCAACATTATCCGAACCCAAACCCTCAAAATTCGATCTCCACGCCTGCAGAACATAGATGCTGCCCTAGGGAGTCCTGGAAAACATGGATACAGCCTATAGCCCATGGTTGTATCTATGTTTTCCTGGCAAACACATTTGATTCCCTAAAGTTACAAAAGTTGGATGCCCACCTACAGCAGCCAGGAAAGCATGGATACAGCCTGTGGCCTCTAGGTGGGCATCCAACTTTTGCAGCAATCTAACACTAACCTGCCCCAAACTAATGCTGACATACACCACGGCATGCTGACGGTCCATTAAATTTAAGGGGCCACGCATAGTAACTATATTTGATCCATTTCCTATACGTTCCAACTTTTTTCATTCTAATTTTTGGATATTTTATTTACACATCCCTTCAAGGGACAAAATATAGAAAAATTAGACCGAAAAAATGCAAAACGTTGAACCAGACACCCTCCCGCTTAGCCGAGCAGGTGGCACCTGGTTAAATGCTTCAGTGCTGATTTCAATGGGGTTCGTTGCTCGAAACTGGAAAGACTCGAGTAACAAGCACTCAAGCATTTTAGTGCTCGCTCAACCTTAGTATCGACATTATATAGACTAGGGGGGAGATTTATCAAACATGGTGTAAAGTGAAACTGGCCCAGTTGCCCCTAGCAACCAATCAGATTGGTTGCTAGGGCTAACTGAGCCAGTTTCACTTTACACCATGTTTAATAAATCTCCCCCTAGGTGTAAATTACTTCCGGGATCTTTTGTCTGTTGAATGTGTTCCATATTTTCCTGATAATAATTTCCTGACTAAAAGTAAACTTGTCAACTATATATGAAAAATCTTTCTAACTAAATAATTGTTCTCATTAAGGACCATGTTCACACAACAATTTCCACCACAATTATTTGATACTCACAATAACAGCCCTGATTTTGAGTACCAAATAACGGCCATCATTTAAAGTGAATGTATACACAAAGAGAGTAGCGGCACTATAGGTAATGAATATGGATATGGCTACGTGCTGATCTCAGTCTGGTTCTGGCTACGTCAGGTGGTGCTAACTGCACAGGATAATGTATAAATCAGTAACTAAGTAGCAAAGATGTTGCACTCATCCAGGACGTTCTCTTAAGCTTTATTTTTCATATAAAGGAATGGACATGGTGCGGACATAAAGTGAGCAGACGCTACGTGAACGGAGTGGTGACAGCCTGTTTTGCGCTCTAGGCGCTTCTACCTCCCCCGGGGGAGGTCTGTAGAAGAGCCTAGAGCGTGAAACAGGCTGTCACCACTCCGTTCACGTAGACTCTGCTCACTTTATGTCCGCACCATGTCTGTTTCTTTATATGAAAAATAAAACTTAAGATGTCCTGGGTGAGTGCAACTTCTCTGCTACTTTGTTACTGGATTTAAAGCGAATGTACCACTGGGTACATCACTGGGTGATTTTTACATGAACAAACCGGCGCCGGCCCCATTGTGACAATCTCCCCTCTGTGAATCAATGGAGCCGCATCACAGAGTAGAGATCGCCACACTAGGGGCTGGTGGGCCCACTTCCGGTGCTTCATGCCTAGCTGGTGCTCGGTTGCAGACTGGCGCCTTGCGCAAGAACCAGTATTGTTATATTTCCATTTTATTTTGTTAAAAAGTTGGTCAAAGGACAGCAAAAAAAATTTAAATGTTGACGGTCCCCTCAAAAGACATCTGTTACCTAATCCACTATGTGTATTGGACGTCCGTCATTCTGTCGACTGCAATGCAAATAACTATAATTCGGTAATAACGGACGTTATTTAAAATTTATTTAGCGCCCGACTTTAGTGTGAACACAACCTATCACCACATCATATTAGACAAAAATAAAATCTATTGCATTCTTTATACCGGTGACCCAGAGTAAAACAAGGGAGCAGCATAAAATACGTTATAATGCGATTATAAATATAACAGTGGAGGAGGCGCGTTGGCATTCAAGGACATGAATCACTTTTCTTCCTTCGGGTTCTAATAGTGATTGCAGAGAAATACCTTGCTGGCACCTCTGGAAGCCAAAGGGTTTATTCTGCCCTTGGGGAGTGAAGATAGCTCTGCTTCTAAACACAGGGACAACTGCAGCTGAACAATTGGTGCCTGTCACTGATCATTAGCAGAGAGGGCTGGAAATCTGGTTAACATTCTCAGGGTGGTGCGAACAAATAACCCAACATCTGCTTTATGGCCATAGGGAGCAAGTTTTAATTTTGCATTTTTTATACACACACATCCAAGAGGTGGAGGCTGCAGACTCCCGGGGGAGCCGATCGGGAACCGGCCCCCTTTATGGTGGGAAAAAACAGGGGGGGGGGGGTAGCGAGACCTCAGCCCCAGTCTGTATCTCCATAGCTCTTTCTCTATATATATATGTGGAGCACACATAAAGCGTAGAAGGATATTAAACAGCAGCCTTTTATTGAAAGCAGTAAGAATTAAATCTGGAAACGCTACATGTTACAATACAATGACAAAATCTCATCTCTCTCCTAGCCAAGCTGCCCTGCGTGGAGTGTACCTCCTCTAGTAATGTATGCAAACTCCTGCTGAATATCTAGGTGTTATTATTCCTTCCCATTTTCTATTACACTGTGATAAATGATGCCCCTAGGGCTCAAGCTGCCCTTGTGAATGCTTATTACCGTTCACTTAAGTAGAAGTTGATTTAGCTTAAATAGCATGTTTCATGTAGCATAGACACCGCGCAGCCTCTGCTATTGTAGTCAGCAGTGAAATAACGTGCCTTTAATTGAATTATAACTACCTCGCATGCCTATTAGTGTGTTAACAGTGTATTATACCTTGTAATGCTGGATGCTGAGAGCTAATTTCATGTTGGGAAGGCAGTAATGTATTTACACTTTGAGAGTGTCTTTTTACAGTAACGCAGGTGTTTAGGGTTAATCGGCTTTATGAAAGTCAGAAGAGACGTGCGAGGTAAGACGTGCGCTCGGTCTTCGAAGAAATAAGTTCAGGGCAGGGTCAAAGCTGCATTAGGGTAGTCGCTAAGGTGTTTCTTTTCCGGGGCCATGATGGATTGATTTAGAATGGTAAAGAGAGTACAATTAACGAAAAGAATTAATAGGTAGTATGAAGAAAAATTCACCGATTAAAGTGGTAAATTCGCTTTAAATATTTGCACCACGTGGAGTACGGGGAGCTTCGAAACAGTTTAAACGCTAATTCTAATTTTTGCATATATTCATTCCCTTCAAGGGACAAAATATACAAAGAGATTTGAACAAAAAAAAGGCAATATCTAACTGCAAGACACATTAGAACTCCTGCAGTATGCCGTCAATTGATGCCATACCAGTGAAGTTCTAATGTGCCTTGCAGTAACGTATTGTTTTAAATATTTGCACCATGGGGAGTACGGGGAGCTCCAAAACAGTTTAAACACTAATTCTAATTTTTGTATATTTCATTCCCTTCAAGGGACAAAATATTTAAAGATTTAAAATGAAAAAAAAAGGCAATATCTAACTGTAAGACACATTAGAACTCCGGCAGTATGCCGTCAATTGATGGCATACCGCTGAAGTTCTAATGTGCCTTGCAGTAACGTATTGCTTGAGCTAGAGATCAGGTAGGATAATGTGAGATAATAGACTTTGGAGTATGCAGCCTATTTAGTGAGCTGATAGTACAAATGGCAAAAACAACCCCCTACTGACCATCTCCTTTGAATCTCATTCAACAAACATTGGATGGCATCAAATCACCTACAAAAAGAATGGAGAGTGGAAGCTGGGGTGAAATTCACAGATAGGACAGTTCCAAACAAACTTCTAGAGGCAGGACTGAAGTCGTACAAAGCTTTAAAAAAAAGTTCTTCATCAATGAGAAGCAGAGAAGAACCAGTATTAAAGTCTCCAAAAGACCATAAGGACTGGACAATAGAGGACTTGCGTAGAGTCATCTTCTCTGATAAGTCCAATTATCAGCTTTGCTAAACATAATGATAACGAAGGCCGACAAGTTGAGATGTCTTGCACACCCAATAATTTAATACAATGTCCCCCAACTGTGATAATAATTCTTAATAATAATAACGGTGCACCAATGTCAATCAAGGTGTATATGAAGGTATACCAGATAAAGACAAGGTCATGACCAGCACAATCTCCAGACCCGAACACCAAGATTAAGAGGAAGATGGATGGTCATAAGCCATGAGCTGCTTGGTGTGGCATAAAGTTACCCAACAACAATGCCGTGAAAGCACACCATAGACATATGGAAGCTGTGATCAGGGTTATTCTGGATAATCAATCAATGAAAGGGGCGGGCCGGATGACACTGGGAACGGGCAGTGCTCCTAACAGTGCTCCCGGCCAAAGATTATGCCAGCTAACAGTGCAGACCAGCGCCGAGGAGGAAGGTAAGACACATACCTTTCTCCTCAGTGTCCTGGGCGCCATAGGGGGCTATCAGCAGGTTAGATTTGTCTAACCTGTTAATAGTTCCCCTTTAAAACTCTGTGATTGGGTTTATTAGGCAAAAGAGTTTCTTCCTGTACTCAAAGTTTTTTTCCAGCCTCTCGCCTCACTTTTATATCTGTTGCAGAGAAGCAAAGTTAAGGCAGGTTTTCTGTGTCCATTATGCTTTATGGAGGGGGCAGGGGCAGACCGGGTTGAGTGAACAGGAAGAGGACAAAAACCAGTCCTGCAGTTTGCAGTATAGGAACCAGCACAACACAACATCCTGCAATCTTACATCACCAAGTTCCCAGACCAGTACTGAGCAGTCTGACCTGTAAATCCAGCATTTTCTGTTTCCAAACATTCTCCAAACTTCAGGGCTGTTTCTCTCCTCTTCCTGCTCACTCATCCCCCTAGACCCCTCTCCCACCCATAGGTTATAATAATATAATAATAAGATGACTTTTCCTGATAATGAGGAGCTAAGAAGTGAGGGGGGGGGGGGGCTGGAAAACAGCTTTTTGATTACTGAGGGAAACTCTTTTGCCTAATAAAAACCTATTACAGAGTTTTTTCTTAATTGCTTGTACTATATACAATGTTTATAATGTATTTTTTATTTTGATGAGTTGTCAGTTTTTTTAAAATAAAAAAATAAAAACTTTTGAGGGATGAAATTGTAATCCATAAATTGTAAAGCTAGAGAAACTAATAATTATTCTGGGGTCTCTTATTTTTCTGCAGAGCTTTATGGGGACATTTAGGGAAGAAGAAGGTTTGTTTACAACATGCCGCCTTGTATTGAACAATACCATAAGCCGAGTAATAGACAGGGAATCAATACAGCAGGTGCTGCAGATGTACTAACTGCAGAGCAATAGTCTGCTGTATTATGCAATGTTCTGCAGACACTCTGGGCAGGGATCAGATGCAGACCAGTAGTTTAGAGTTTTCACAAATAGACCTTTCTTTTTATGGAAAGAATATATTGTAGTCACGATAACTCTGTATCGTCTGCAGGAACAACCTTTTTTTTTTACTATTGATTTTATTATTATTATTATTTATTTATAAAGTGCCCTTAATTCCAGAGCGCCAATTTGCCACTGCACATTACATTGTGTGAACTGCTGTTATTTCTGGACGTTGTTCAGTAGACAGTGTCCGGAAATAATTGGCAGGTACATTATTCTAATGCCCGTTCTAAAGAACTAGAGTTAGAATAGCGCTATGTGAACACAACGGGCGGCATTGCATTGACTTCAATGCAATGCCGCCCCTGCAGTAAGGAACGGATCCTGAGGCCATTGCAATTGGCGTCCGTTCTTCACTTTAAAAAAAAACTATGTTAGAACATAGCCAAAGACTGTAAAAAAAAATTCCACATGTGAACAACCTAAAATAACGGCCGTTGTTTATTAATTAATGGTGGCCAATAAATTTTCTGAACATTAATTTGATGGCCGCTGCGAACAACGGCGGTTAATCTATGCATTGCGAGAGCTAACACTGCTGTTTCCATGGAATTCAATAGAAATTATTGAGAATGAAAGAAATGTGTTGGTTTGTTTTTTTTTTGGGGGGGGGGTGATATTTCCATATCAGGAGTAAAGATGAGCGGAACTTTCGGACTTTCAGTCCGAAAGCCGCTCACTCCAGTGCGATGCCTGCGATCCCAGGTGCATAGTTGCGCTCCCGGGAATCTGCGGCTGGGATCTCCAGGGAAATCCAGGGAATGTATCTTGAAGTCCCTGGAAGATCCTGCCCGCCGATTCCCAGGATCGCAACTATGCTCCCGGGATCGCAGGCATCGCAGGCATAGTAATCGAGCGAAGATGCCGTCGGACCAAAAGTCCGACGGTTCTCTCATCCCTAATTAGGAGTTCTCAGCACCTTCTTAAGCTAACATAATGGATTTCTTGGTGGTCTCTTGCCTCAAAAATGCATGTTATTGTTGGTGACCAGAACTGGTGGGCCCCATATCTCTGCCCACAAATTGAAATTGTACAAGATGGCTATGTTTTGATCTTGTCAGAGACTGTAGGGTATATAATATATGGTCATTATTACTTGTCTTTTACATGTGTGTTCATATGTAGCTGGACCCCCAGGACTTTTTACCAGATTTTGGAGTTTTTTCCTGTGCTCAGCCAAGTGGATTGTAAGTATAAAATTGTAACTAACCACCAGGGTATGAGCTGCCAGTCTGATGGATGCATGCTGAGGTAAGCAGGTACACATAGATGGGCAGGCATCCAGATCAGGGCCAGGCAGCCTATGGGTCCATAGTACTGTCAGGGAAGGCAGAGTAGTAGATAAGGTACATGTTACCGAAAGAGATGAGCAGCAGAAAAGAGGGAAAAGGACAGGAAATATAAATTACGTTGCTCCTATTCCACGGAGCAATAATCGGCCGATTATCGCTCTGTGGAATGGAGACAATGATCACCTGATGATCGTGTCATCGGCTGATGATTTATTTAGGTTCAAACCTAAAATCATCAAACCCTAACCGTGCATCGCTGCGTGGAATAGCGATGTGCGGCAGGCAACCGACGATTTCACAAGCACCATACTTTACCTAAACATGTTGCAGGTCTTCTCCTGCGCTCCTTCTTCCTCCCGGTCCCGCATACAGCGGCAGCTTTGGAGCAGCCGGTCTTAGCTGACAGACCGCTCAGCCAATCACTGGCCAGGACCGCCACAACCAGTGTTTGGTGAGCGGTCTGTCAGCTCAGACAGGCAGCTCCAAAGCTGCTGCTGCACACGGGACTGGGAGGAAGAAGGAGCGCAGGAGAAGACCTGCAACATGTTTAGGTAATGTATTATGTTTAAACAAGGGCTGCAGGGACATCGGTAATGATGTCCCTGCTGCCTTTGCAAAATGATTATCGGGCCATGGAATAGGGCCAGATCTAGCAGATCGGCGCTCGTTTACATTATTGATCAAGCCCACATTGGCCCGTGGAATAGGACCCTTAGACAATGAAGCCCAGTGGGGGGGGGGGGGTTGTTTTTTATTTTTTCAAAAAAACTCAATTACCCTTTAACCATTGGAGAAGTGTCAATGTTTTATTGGAAGTGGGTAAAGAAGAAGCAGAGGCATGGTATTTGTGGAAAAGTCTCCAGACAATAAGGGCTAATGTGTAGTGGCGATCTGATATGTCAAAATGTTCGGGTTCGGCAATCCAAACCGGAACGCTCAGTGCTTGATTCCCCGCGGCTACAGAACCGCTGCCCTAGGGCTGCCAGGAAAACATAGATACAGCCATAGAAAGTCCAAAACAGAACAGGTTCACCGACACTACCTGGTATCCAGGCTTCCAATTATGGGTGCAGGACAGGACTGTGTGGATCTGTGCAACGTGGAGGTGCTCCTCATATGAGCCAACTTGGTAATACATATGCAAAACTTGACTAAGAAAAAAAAAAGATTGCAGGCACTCACCACTTTCCATGCACAGTCTTTATTCCACGCATAGTGAACATAGTGAGCCAAACTCTCTTGAGTACTTACTGCAAGAAATGACGACTGTTTGGCGTCCGCGCCCGATATGAATTTTACCTGCCGATTATTCTGTTTACTATACGTGGAATAAAGACTGTGCATGGAAACTGGTGAGTGCCCACAATCTTTTTTCTTCTTATTCAAAATACAGCCATAGACCATAGGCTGTATCCATGTTTCTCGGTACTTCCTAGGGTATTATGCACGTTTTGCAGTCGTGGAGATAAAACATTGAGCATTCAGATTCGGATAATGTTGCCGAACGCAAACATTTTACCAGATCCGCTCAACATAGGTATATGTTTTGTGTATTTGATGCAAGCTAGCAAGGGGTTGTGTTTCCTTCAGCGTTTAATCATTGGAAGATCCCGGAACATCTTCCAGTTGTCAGTTTGCCATGCACTCGCCTCTACCGGTCGGAACGGTGAAGACTTTTTAGCCATTTTATCATCTTTTTGGGGCTTTGATTAATATTAAACCTACATTGTCACAATAACAATTCATTCCTTCTAGTAACCCAGCATTACTCTTCTGGCAACAAAGATTTCTATGAACTGGTTCACAATAAATGTAGTATCCTAGCAACTGCAAGAGAGATCTGCACCACTTGATGGATGAACGTTACCATAATGTTATCTACACTAGGCAATAGCATGTTGCACTAAGTACAGACATTACTTCCTACAAACATGGGTTGCAATAGATTACCCAATCCCTGTAACCTGCTGCTATTTCCACAGCCCCGTACCAATAGCCGCTGACTTCCATACATTATCTCTAGATTCTATTTGCTTTTAGACTCTATTGGCCGTATCAAATAGTTTCCAATGATAAATAACATTATAGAAAGTATGAACTTCATTGAAAAAAAAAATTCTGCCTTTTTCTGTGATTTCCCAGTCAAGTCCTTTTTTCCATACATCTATAAAGTGTCCTTCCCCCAGTTCTCAGCTGCTGCTTTCTGCTGAAAATACAAAAAACTGTGTGTCAGTCTTTCTCTCTCTATCTCTCCCTCCCTTCTAAAATGGCTGATGTAAACAAGTCCCTGGCAGGCTTTATCTGCAACATTGTAACTTCTTTGTAATTCCGGGAGGGTTAATCACAATGAGTCCATCAGCAACTTGAACTCAGAATTAACCTCCCAGCATTACAAAGAAGCTAAAAAGTTGAAGATACAGCCTGCCAGGGACTTGTTTACATCAGAGGTCTCGTAAGGGAGGGAGGGAGGTGGGAGGAGGGGGAGACAGAGAGAAAAGCCCACACACAGATTTTTGTGTCTTCATGAAAGCAGCCGCTCAGAACTGGGGAAAGGAGACTGAATAGATTTATTCGCATCTGGCCATTTTCCCACTGAAAAATACATCTTTTTGGGATGATTAATGTCACCCATTAAGAAAATTCTCTTAATGGTGCGTTCACACCTACAGGATCTGCAGCTGATTTTCTGCAGCAGATTTCAGTTAACTAACTGAACACAGCATCAGATTTGATGCTGTGTTCAGTTATTTAACAGAAATCTGCTGCAGAAAATCAGCTGCAGATCCTGTAGGTGTGAACGCACCCTAAGGCTATATTCACACACCGTGAAAGTGACGGGTGTTTTTATTGGACGGTCAAGTAACATCAAGTAACCAGTTTTCATAACAATGGCTGCTCTATTCTATTCTTACAATAATGGCCGTTGTTATAAAATAATGGCTGTTATTTGCTATTAAATGATGGCCGTCCAATAAAACTAGTTGTGCTTTTCCAAAAAGTGTGGATTGTTTTCCTACCTGTAGCTCCGGACAATCCTCTTTGTTTCTGCAGAGGCAAAGTCGTTGATCTTCCCATAAGCTCCCATAATTTAGGAGGAATTTTCAAAAATTTGTTTTTGGAAAATGAACCATTTTTTATTGTGGACTTCTAGTTTACAGCTGAATTTGATTGTTGGCCAACCTGAATTACTTTTGGAATGAAAACGTGTTTATTATCACAGATTTATGATGCGTTGCAGCTCAGGTCATGTTTCTTATTTGGAGAAAAAATATAAAAGTGAGTGCCCCAATTAATTCTTCTGGTGCCTTAAATGTTAAAGCCCAACGGTAAATGTTAACTGTCTTGTAGAGTGAAAACCGGTGTCAGGTTTATTTTGGAGAAGACTTGTTTCAGCTAATAAACAATATTTTTTATTTTACATTTAAAGCCGTTTTCTAAACAAGTGGCCATAGCGACTATCTATAAAACGCTAGAAATGTATAGTGGAATACAATGTATGTAGTTTACCTAAACATGTAGTTACTCATTTCATAAGCTTAAAGTGTATCTGTCGTTTATTTATTTATTTATTTATTTTTGCATAAATCAATAGTACAGGCAATTTTAAGAAACTTTGTAATTGGGTTTATTCGCCCAAAAAAACATTATTATTATGAATTAGCAGTTTGAAGCTCTCTCCCCTGTCTTCATGGTTTTCTTGTGGAGAGGGGAGGGGTGGAGGAAGATGAGGCACCAAAACAGGACAACAAAGAGTTAAGTCACAGCTACATCACCGGGCTATCTCATCTGAAATCAGCACTGACCTCTCTGACCTCTGAATACCGGCTTTCGAACCGCTCCCGCTGTGTAATCCTTTGTTCTCTGCTCTCTGCTGGCGACTAATCTCCCTTCTCCTTCCTCCCCCCTCTCCTCTCCATAGGTTACACAGAGCTCAACTGAAGTAAAAGAGTTGAGATTTTCTGATAATGAGCAGTGAAAGTGAGAGTGGAGGGAGGGGGGGACCTGGGGAAAGTCTTTTTGAATGCAGATAATGGCAGATTTCCCTAATAAACCCAATTACAAAGTTTCTTAAAATCGCCTGGACTATTGATTTCTGCAAAAAAAAAAAAAAGGTATAGGATGCCAAGTGAAACCTCTTAAGGACACATGACGTACCCGTACGTCATGCGTCTGCGAGAGGTGTTCTGCCGCTCCGTGAACCGACATGATCCCAGGTGCCGCGTGTAGCCCGGGACCACGGCTATTAGCGGGCACGGTCCGATTGCTGTGCCCGCTATTCAGGTAATCAGATGCAGCTGTCAAAGTTGACAGCTGCATCCGATTACCTTCTGCAGCACTTCCCTGGTGTCTAGTGGTGGAGATCGACCCCCGGGACGTATCTTTAGCCGGCCGGGGTCTCTGCCAAGATAGCGCTGATCCCGACTCGGCACTCGTTTGTTTTCGGCTGCAGCAGCCCAAAGAAAACGAGTGCCGATCTCATTGATCTTTGCTGTATAAGTATACAGCATAGATCTCAATGAGAGATCAGAGTGTATATACTAGAAGTCCCCCAGGGGGGAATAACCCTAACCCCAGGGGGAATAACCCTAACCCTAGAGGGGGGAATAACCCCAATTTCAGGGGAGAATAGCCTTAACCCCAGGGGGGAATAACTCTAACCCCAGGGGGAAATAACCCTAACCCCAGGGGGAATAACCTTAACCCCACAGGAAATAACCCTAACCCCAGGGGGAATAACCCTAACCCCAGGGGGAATAACCCTAACCCCAGGGGAGAATAACCCTAACCCCAGGGGGAATAACCCTAACCCCAGGGGAAATAAACCTAACCCCAGGGGGAATAACCCTAACCCCAGGGGTGAATAACCCTAACCCCAAGGGGGAATAGCCCTAACCCCAGGGGGGAATAACCCTAACCCCAGGGGGGAATAACCCTAATCCCAGGGAAAATAACCCTAACACCAGGAGGAATAACCCTAACCCCAGGGGGGAATAACCCTGACCCCAGGGGGGAATAGCCCTAACCCCAGGGGGGAATAACCCTAACCCCAGGGGGAAATAACCCTAACCCTAGGGGGAATAACCCTAACCCCAGTGGAAATAACCCTAACCCCAGGGGGAATAACCCTAACCTCAGGGAGAATAACCCTAACCCCAGGGGGAATAACCCTAACCTCAGGGAGAATAACCCTAACCCCAAGGGGGAATAGCCCTAACCCCAGGGGGGAATAACCCTAACCCCAGGGGGGAATAACCCTAATCCCAGGGGAAATAACCCTAACACCAGGAGGAATAACCCTAACCCCAGGGGGGAATAACCCTGACCCCAGGGGGGAATAGCCCTAACCCCAGGGGGGAATAACCCTAACCCCAGGGGGTAATAACCCTAACCCTAGGGGGAATAACCCTAACCCCAGTGGAAATAACCCTAACCCCAGGGGGAATAACCCTAACCTCAGGGAGAATAACCCTAACCCCAGGGGGAATAACCCTAACCTCAGGGAGAATAACCCTAACCCCAAGGGGGAATAGCCCTAACCCCAGGGGGGAATAACCCTAACCCCAGGGGGGAATAACCCTAATCCCAGGGGAAATAACCCTAACACCAGGAGGAATAACCCTAACCCCAGGGGGGAATAACCCTGACCCCAGGGGGGAATAGCCCTAACCCCAGGGGGGAATAACCCTAACCCCAGGGGGAAATAACCCTAACCCTAGGGGGAATAACCCTAACCCCAGTGGAAATAACCCTAACCCCAGGGGGAATAACCCTAACCTCAGGGAGAATAACCCTAACCCCAGGGGGAATAACCCTAACCTCAGGGAGAATAACCCTAACCCCAGGGGGAATCACCCTAAAAAAAGTGTTCTTATTAGTAAAAATCCCCTCCCCTAAAAAAAGTTTGAATCACCCCCCTTTTCCCATGTTTTAAACAAAATTAAATAAATAAACATGTTTGCTATCGCCGCGTGCGTTATCACCCGAACTATTAATTTATCACATTCCTGATCTCGCACGGTAAAAAGCGTGAGCGCAAAAAAAAACCAAAGTGCAAAATTGCGCATTTTTGGTCGCATCAAATCCAGAAAAAGAATTTATAAAAAGCGATCAAAAAGTCATATATGCAATCAAGGTACCGATAGAAAGAACACATCATGGCGCAAAAAAATGACACCTGACACAGCCCCATAGATCAAAGGATAAAAGCGCTATAAGCCTGGGAATGGAGCGATTGTAAGGAACATATATTTGTTAACAATAGTTTGAATTTTTTACAGGCCATCAGATACAATATAAGTTATACATGTTATATATCGCTGTAATCGTAACAACTTGAGGAACATGCATAACAAGTCAGTTTTACCCCAGGGCGAATGGCGTAAAAACAAATACCCCCCAAATAAAAGAAATGCGTTTTTTTTGTTCAATTTCACCACACATTGAATTTTTTCCTGGTTTCGGAGCCTTTCACTACAATTAGTGACGCAAAAAATAAGGGCTCGTGTGGGTTTCTAGGTGGAAAAGTGCAAGTGCTATGGCCTTTTAAACACAAGAAGGAAAAAACGAAAATTGGCTCCGTCCTTAAGAGGTTAAAGGGTTATTCCTATCAAACAGAACTTTTGTTATACTTGTTGCCCATGGTGAGACTAACAATTCCTTCCATACTTGTTATATTTTCAGTCTCCTTCCCGCAGTTCTGAGCTGCTGATTTCTGCTGAAGACACAAAAACTGTGTGTAAGCTTTTCTCTCTGTCTCCCCCTCCTCCCTCCTTCCATGGTGACTGTTGTAAACAAGTCTCTGGCAGACTTTATCTGCAACTTTGTAGCTACTTTTTTAATGTTGGGAGGGTTATTCTGAGGTCAAGTTTTTGAATGACTCACTGAGATTAATCCTTCCGGCATTACAAAGTTGCTTCAAAGTTGCAGATAGGTACATGTATATATCAGCCTTCTTAGAAGGGAAGGGGAAGAGGGGAAGGAGATTGAGAGAAAAGCTCACCCCCTGTTCTTTGTGTTTTCAGCAGAAAGCAGCAGCTCAAAACTGAAGGAAGGAGACTGAATAGATAACAACACGTATGGAAGGAATCGTTAGTGTCACCATAGGCAGCAACATATGAAAAGTTATTTTGGAGTGGAATACCCCTTTAAGGGTCCCATAGAAGCCACAGGATATGCATTTATAGTACTGTACATGCATCCTTGTTCGGTAATGCAGATTTGATTGAACAAAACAAACAAACAAAAGAAAACTAAGAAAAACAAAACAAAATATTTTGTAGGTGCTGCAATGTTTACAACTATCCTGAGGGGTTCTCCGGCATAAACGTATCATTTATGATGCTGCAGGGGTTTAGTGCGGAATACTTACCTGTCTAGCTCCACTGCAACTGCAGGTTCCTGGGCTACCCACTGTCCGTTTCTGTCATCAGTTTGACAACATCCGCTGGTGAGCCGCATGCACCAGAAATGGCCACTAAGCATAGTGCATAGCAGAGTATAGTGCTGTCTATGTAGACATTACCGGTGAGAGCAGCACATCAGCGGATGTTGTCAAAATGAGGACAGAGGCAGACAGCAATGAGGAGGGTCGGTACACTCAGGGTGGTCCTGTTGCCCTGCACTAATCCACTCACCCACCTGTGAGCCCCTGCATTGTGTATATTCATAATAGCGCTCTGCAGTAGGAAGCGTCAAAGAGTTATGTCATTGCAAATCGCTGTCATGAATATCTATAGGAAGGCGTGCCGCAGACGTCGGTGGTCGGAGCGGTGCAGGGGAAACAAATACTTATCAGCCACTTTTTGGATAATGCCAGAGGGACCTTGGACAGTGAGCAAATTATCACGCGAAGCACCAGATGAAGACGGATTATTCTGCAACCAAGTGAAAACGCAACTTTAGAAAACTTGTGCAGAATATTGACATCTTTTACATTTTATTATTTTTTTCTTACAAAATTCTGAAGAAAGTGAGTGGCCAAGATAGAGAGATGAAGAGCATGCATTATACAGCTCTCCATCTTCAGATCTGCCTCCATCCTGTAAACTGTACTGTCATGTGTGACACAGCAAAAGCTGAGGAGCTGTCAGTCGTGGAAAGTTTATCTTCATGTTGGGAGTGCTAAAGGCGCTAGTTAAATCTTAATCTGATGTTTCTGCTGTTCTTGCCATGTGTATAATGTGAGCACCTGGCAGCTATAACTTCTGCGCCTCATGCCGCTCTCTCTTCATCCGATGTAAGCTGCTTACTTTTATTGACTATTATTTTAACTACTGTTACTAGATACGTTTTACGTTAACCTTTGGTAGCACAGTATCGAGCGCACTATGAAAATACCAAAACACGTCATTACCTAATACATTGCTTGGGCTGGGTTCACACTGCGTTTGTGCAATCCATTTTTGCAATAAAACAGATGAAAAAAAACGGATGTATTTGTGTGCTTCTGTTTTGTTCTGATTTTCCATTTTCTTCCATAATAATAAAAAAATGGATCCAAAAACAGATAAAAAATCTTCCTTTTCTTAAGCGTATTCAACCACGTTTTTGTGTACACTAAAATAAACAGATGCGCTTTGACAATTGCACAAGCTACCATACCAAATTTGTTTGTTTATTTATTTACATATTTTTATTTGTGCAATGTGAAAGGGGTGATTAAAACTTTTATTGTTTATATATATATATATATTTTTTTTTTTTATTTTTTTTTTTTTTTTTTACTTTTTTTTACACTTTTTATAAGAAATTATTAGATTGCATATATTCGGTCAATGCTATGCCATTGCATAGCATTGATCAGTATTATCAGCACTCTTCTCATACAGTCTGTATAGGGCAAACTCTATGAGAAGATTGGAAAACTGCTTGGGGCTCCATGAATCCTATAGGATACCACCCCACCCCACCCAGACAGCTTCTGACAGCACATCACCTCCCCCCCCCCCCCCCCCGCCGCATCGAGACCCTCCCCCCCCCCCCCCCCCCCCCCCCCCGTACAGTCTGCCGACCCATATTCATGCTCGGCCACCCTAACAAAGCCCACAAAGTTTCTTCATTTCCTGGCTTTCTAATGCTCCAGTGATGGACATTGCTTGTGTGCTGGGGACCCAGATGAATGAACACCGGGGACGGTTCAAGTGAGCACAGAGCATGTGTATGCCAGTCCGGAGGGGAAGGGGACTGGCGTGGGCCAGTAGCTGTTGAGGGGGGGGAGCTGATGCACTGACAGGGACTTCCAAGGGGGCGGGTGCAATGCTTTCTGTGCTTTCGGCTATCCGAGGGGTGGGTAGGGATGTTGGTGTGAGCTGTACCATAGAAGCAGACCAAACATCACCGGCGTGGGCCCCGAGCCTCCCCCTCTGCACAGGCCCCATAGCAGCTGCGTAGTCTGCCTCAGTGGTAGCTATGCCAGTGCCTGTAGACAGTACAACAACACCAATTTATACATGTTCCTACTGCACAGGGCATCGGCAGTCTGAACAGACAGTATATAGCCGTCTGGCTGACATAAAGGGGTTAAACCTCTGATCTGGATAAAACATATAAGGCACCACCATGATTTAAACATCATGTTCTCAGTCATAGCATGCCTGGAGGATCCATCGTGTATCCATAACCATACTAACACTCACAGTCTAAAAACTATTTACTGTTCACAAATCTACATACTCATCAGTAGGGTTTGAATGGCACCATTGTCATTACGAGCAGACCTGTGAGGGATATCGATGCTCACAGATAAGACAAGAAGAGGAGACAAAGGAGGAGGAGACAGAGGAGGAGGAGGAGGAGAGATTGGAGTCGGAGAATGACGCACACGGAGGACGATAAACAGGACCACAAAAAGTTAACAGATTATTTCATGCAGATTGCAGTAAATGTGCTGTACTAAGGTGACACCCATAACCCCCTATGGTGAAAGCAGAGGAGTGTTAGATGCTTGAATGGTCTGAATTCTCTACATAGGGATAGATAGGGCTTTTTAATGGATTGCTATCTCCTAAGGCTTCCAATCCATTTACACACAGAAATTCATCACCCATCTGTTGTTTTCCCTGTCCCATTCATCTTAACATGATATCAGTAGACATATGACTACAGCAAGATGTATCATTTCAGCTGCTTTGTGGTTATAAAAAAAAAAAGTAGTTATAAACAATAATGCTTTACACCCGGCGATCATACATAGTCCACTGTGTACAGTCACTGCACATAGGCCATGTCCTTTGTACATTGTTCATGCATTATTGGGTTCTTATAAATTATGGCTACAGTTTTAATCAATGTGTCCCTCTCATTTAATTTTTTTTTTTTTGCAGAAATCAATAGTACATTTTAAGAAACTTTGTAATTAGGTTTATTAACCGAAAAAAAAAAATTATCATAAAAAGGAAGTTTGAAGCTCTCCCCCCTGTCTTCATGGTTTTCTATAGAGAGATGGTGGGGGTGGAGGGAGATGAGGCACCAAAACAGGACAACAAAGAGTTAATTTACAACTTTATCACCTGCCTATCTCCTCTGAAGTCAGCACTGACCTCTCTGACCTCTGAATACCGGCTTTCACACAGGTCCCGCTGTGTAATCCTTTGTTCTCTGCTCTCTGCTGCCGACTAATCTTCCCCTCTCCATAGGTTAGACACGGCTCAACTGATGTAAAAGAGTCGAGATTTCCTGATAATGAGCAGTGAATGAGAGAGAGGGGGGGGGGCCTGGGGAAAGACTTTATAAATGTAGATAATGGCATATTTGCCTAATAAACCCAAATACAAAGTTTCTTAAAATCGCCTGGACTATTGATTTCTGCAAAAAAAAAAAAATGACAATGACACTAACTATCTGAGTAATATTAGTATACAGCTATGTTCACACTAAGTAAAAAAAAAAAGTGAAAAGGCGTCCATTATTTGTCTCCATGCATCGAAGTCAATGGAATGAAGGCCACCCGATGCACACAGTGTATAAAATGACAAAAGTTATGACAATTATTTTCGGACGTCTTTTACAAACAGCGGACGTTATTTTTTACTTTGTTTCCTTTTTCACCGTCCATACTATTAAATTCAATGAACTGTTCAATTGAAAACAAAAGGTGATCAGTCTACCTGAGCTAAAGTAATGTTCCAACGGCCGTTATTATAATGCCAGGTGACCAAACCATAAAATACATCGTTTTAAAAAACAACCAAAAGAAACTGTAGTAGAAACAAAGCCTACCACTTTTTATTTGGACGTTGATCAGTAGATGACAGGAAAACAGATCCTCACTTTGTGCAGAATGGTGTATCAGTTTTAGGCTATGTTTCCACAATGTCTTTTTTAGACGAAATACGGCCATTTTTTTATCATGACGGCCATTTATAATAATCATAATCATTATTTACGTTATTTTAAATACACCTGCTACACAGGGTGATTATCTGATTGAGGCAGATATTGTCCTGTAATAAAAACAAAGAAGAGCCGAGGAGCTGATCATCAGCTGATCGTTGTCTTTGAACATGTTAAAAAAATAATCGTCTGCCATCTGCACAACGCTAGGTGTAATAGGAGGTGAGCGGTTGGCGGCCAATTAAAGTATATAGTGAATATTAAACATCTATACTTATCTGCCCACACTCCCTGGTATCCTCTTGCCTCTTCCCAGATGAACAGAGCCACCGCTGAAGCTTCTCCACCCATCTCTGAAGTGAGCTGATGAAGGCCACGAGACGCCGCGTCCTCCTGTTTGTACAAATCAATGTAAAAATCAGGCGGTGGAGAAACTGCTTTCTTACTTTCAGTGGGCGACCCCGTATATGAGTGTAGTGTAGTGTACCATTGATCCATGCTCCACCTGTTGGTGAAGTGTAGAAACTACATGTTAAAGCCTTGAATTTCTTTTCATGCGTCAAGATAACTGTGACGGGCTGACGCGTCAACCCGATCATGGTGACGATGGCTACATCTGTACCTGTACTATGTGATACTTCAATAAAAAGAATACTAAGAATTGGTGAGTGCCGGGATCATCCTTTACTACCCTGAAAATAAATAATAATTTCTGAGAAACACTGTACTATTAACTGGTTAAAGGTAGGTTGATAAGTTGCTGACATGTAGCCCAAAAACATGGTGTGAATGGGCCTGTAGTTCTATTATGCGCAGAGTAGGTGAAGTGGTCGGTGGGACCTGCAGCCTGCGCCAAAATCTGCAGATCCCCGACTATTACCAGAAAGGGGGGGTGTTCCGTAATGTGCAGCAATAGTACTGGAGACCTTCACCATGTGGAGCAGGGCACAGATTAACTTTACTATGGGCCCTAGGCTGTTCACCATACTTGGGTCCCCCTAACCCACTGTAACTATGGCGGCACTATTTTCCTCCATAATTCAGTCTGTAAAGGACCTGTGATGACATCATTGTCACATGATAAGGTCCTTTAATGCATTTTCTAATGTAACTGCATTGTCTCCTGGCTGCAGTTTTGCCCTGATTTGTGCAAATCATGACTGAACATAAGTCTGTTTTGGGGAGCCATGGCCCCCCCAGGAGCTCAGGGCCCCGGACTATAGCCCGAAATGGACCTATTATAATCCGCTACTGATGTGGAGTATAAAGAGCACTAGACAAAAGAACAATGATATGTTATATTAACATTTTACAGATTCTGGAGTGTCCATTAAGCATTCAAGTGGACAATCCAACGAGCACTTCCCATTAGGTGAGGTCCCTAGTGAGCAGAAGTAATCTCAGTGCACTAGACTAGACAGTCCTCACAAAACAAATGAGACTGCTGCAAATACATGCAGAATGTAAATACGACATGAATAGAATGCAGAGAATGGAATATAATATACAGTGGAGAAGCTTTGGCAGGACCATGCAGATTTGCATTGAAAAAAATGATGTGTCCTCCCCTCAGAGTAGGTGGCTGCTATGTATAGTGGGTGATTTATCTAAAAAAAATTATAAAAAAAGGGGGGGGGGGCATCTTAATATAAACAAAAATAGGTATTCTACCGTTAATAAAATATCGATCAATTTATTAGTTGTGAAGTTTAACCTAACGCCTTCGAAAACATTCTAGGTTACAGATGCAATTCAAGCGCGCAAAGATTCATTGTCTTCTTATGAGGAATTGTGGGTAATCCCATAACCGATTATACACATGTGAAAAATAAATAAAAAAAATTCCAATCCTTTTGCATTAAAATAATAAATTGCATGGGCCAGACGAGACAAGAGAAGGCAGGAAATAATGCGTGGTGAAGGCTTGGCTCTTCTTGTTTGGCAAGTATGAATAATATATAATATA
The DNA here is from genome assembly GCF_027789765.1 of Dendropsophus ebraccatus. Lineage (NCBI taxonomy): Eukaryota > Metazoa > Chordata > Amphibia > Anura > Hylidae > Dendropsophus > Dendropsophus ebraccatus. The sequence continues at coordinate 157,613,540 of NC_091458.1, forward strand.
CTTAGTTGCACACATGAACACACATTAGGCTTCATTTAGCTCAGCCGAATATCGCATGGACCGAGCGCATTTTATCTGTCCTCCTTTAGCCAGAGGGAGTCATTTATCAGCGGTGACATGATAGTAGGTTGGGAAGGCAAACAGCTTTATTGCTGAGTGAGATTAAGCCAGACTGCAGTAATTAGGGACCAAGATAAGGAAATTATAGCAGCGTCTAATAAAATAAATCTTAATGCCTAGTGGACAAAGGGGATCAAATGCTGAGATACTTCACAAGCTCTTAATGCACTGAGTGTTTTACACTGCGATCTTGCTTGTAGAGATATGCGTGAAATCGTGAGCTGTTTGCAGAAAATCTGAGCCGAATTTACAAAGAGAAAATGCAGCTTAAGGATGATTGGGAAACATAGGAAGTGTTTTCCACTTCGACGGGGCTTTATGGCACAGATCACAGCTTCTTCATGGTTCATTTCACTGTAACTACTTTTAAACCCCGATCTAACGTATAGAGATAAAACTATTTATTCATGCTACAGTTTTTATCGACAACTGATAGCGTTAGTCATAATCATAGCATTAAAGGAGGAATCCGAGGATTTTGGAAAATTCAACAGCCGACAGCGGTGGGGAGGGGGGTATATTTCTTATCAAGTAGGCACTCACCTCTCCCCGTGACCATGGTGAGTGACGGGACTGGCCTCAGGACCCCCGCCAGGCTTCAGGACCTCTGGGGTGTACACATTACCAGGCTGATGGACTGACCAGTCAGTGACTCGGGCAGGATGCAGCTCCAAGCACTGATTGGCTGAGCGGCCAGTCCATCAGCCCGGACAGGCATTTTCCTCCGAGTTGTGACGTCATCAAAACAAAGGGGAAAGCACTTCCGGCTGGTCCCACGCCCACCACGGGCACAGGGAGGGGTAAGTGCCCACTCCTCATAAAATTCGCCCCTGCCAGCTGCCGGATTACATGCACAAACAGCGAGCGGGCAAGCAGAGAACAGGGGGAGGGGCCTCAGGGGCTGCCCAGATCCATAGATTGTCCGAGCGGCCCATTGAAGTCTGCTGCTTCTAAGGCATTGTGCAGCACGCTGTAGACCGTCGCTGTCATGATTGGACCATTTCAACTGGTTGAAAGACCACGATCAGCCGACATCATGCCTGTTGGTTCATTGTGGTATTTTAACTCAAAACCATTATCGACCAGAACGGGCAATAATAGTTTGGTGTAATAGGGCCCTAACTCAGCTGGTTTTATTCACACAGACTGCAGTAGCTAGCACCTTCTCCAGATGTTGGGCGTTAATCGCTGAGCATTCGGGTTCTGAGAAGTTAGACACTTTTAGGCTGGGTTCACACTACGTATATTTCAGTCAGTATTGTGGTCCTCATATTGCAACCAAAACCAGGAGTGGATTAAAAACACAGTAAGGCTCTGTTCACACAATGGTGAAATTGAGTGGATGGCCGCCATATAACAGTAAATAACTGCCATTATTTCAATATAACAGCCGTTGTTTTAAAATAACAGCAAATATTTGCCATTAAATGGCGGCCATCCACTTAATTTCACCATTGTGTGAACAGATCCTTTCTGTGTTTTTAATCCACTCCTGGTTTTGGTTGCAATATGAGGACCACAATACTGACTGAAATATACGTAGTGTGAACCCAGCCTTATGAAGTAAAAAGTAAGCCATTGTCAGACAGATCTAGCGGCAGCTTATATCCTGGAAAACAGAAGGGACAGATACTTAAAATCTAACACGCCCTACGCTTCTTTCACTTGACATCAAGTCAGTAGCCCATACACATTGAGGAATTATCAAGTCCTACCGAAATCAGAGAGGTACGTTCACTTTTGATCAAATTGTATGAAGACCTTTAGGTGTCATACACACAGAACAAAGACAGCACAAAGGTTGGCACAAAGAGTCCCATAAAATGTAACCATTTCACGTAACACCATACAATGTTCTGTTCACCGCTGAGGTCTTCAAGTTATGAATATGAGTAGAGTTGATCGAACCTTGGGAAATCCTAGTTTCAGTCGAACGTGAACATTCAGGAACCTGCCCCATTTGATTGCTCATGCCTTCCCGGGTCCGTGGGGAAGGAAGAGAGTGCCGGGTACCACCTGGAATCCTTGTAATTTCCCGAGATTCGATCAACTCTAAATATGATAACAGATCCATGCAACCAAATCACCATGATATAAATTAGTATGTTAAAAAGACGAAGTAAAGACAAATGTTTTTTATGGAGCTATATAAACTCAGTAAGAACTAAAATGATAGAAACTGGCTAAAAACTATATACAAAAAAAAAATATGGACCATGCACCGCAACACAAGTCAATGGCGCTCAGTAAATGACTTATAAGAAAACTACATATTACACAAAAGGAAAGAATATGTCATCTGCAATAACTTGCACTCCAAAGTATTCCAAAAATTATTTAAAAAAATAGATAAGCTTTAGAGTGCGTTCACACGTAGAGGATACGCGGCAGATCTGCAGCAGATTTGATGGCACAAATGTGATGCTGTGTTCAGTTACTTAGTTACATTGATATCACATCTGCTGCGGATCCTGTACGTGTGAACACACCCTAACATGTAATACTCCAAGGGACTGGTTACAATACACGCAGCCAGATGAAGTACTGAATAGCGTGAAAAGAACGTTGCTACCGTGTGTGCTCAACAAAGTGCATCCTCATTCATGCCTAGTATCTTTCAATCATGGAAATAAATGAGTGAATTTTAGCAAAGATCGGGTGAGTGCCATACAGTACATTGGGTGAGTGCCATACAGTTCATTGGGTGAGTGCCATACAGTTCATTGGGTGAGTGCCATACATCTTTTTTTCTCTATTGTTGATATACTGTAAGTTCCAAGACAACCCGACACGTCTAATATGAAAGCCCTCCGCCTATGTAATAAATGCAGGTGTAAATGATAAGCTGCCCTTGCAAATAAGTATACTGTGCAACCTAAGCTAAGAGTAATGAAGAGTGCTGAAAATATGTAAAACGTAAAGATGACAAAAACGTGTAAATCCAAAAATATGATTAAATATGAAAAACAGGCAGGGATAGATAGTAGATAAAAAGGATATCACCCAATAATGGACAAGTGCAGGGGTCTACCAATCCCCACGCGTTTCGTCCCTCTGGGGGACTTCCTCAGGGGGTCACAGAGGGACAGAACCTGAACATTGGGCGGGTTTACTTGTCGCTATTGAAGTCCAATGGTGGTGGAGGCACCAAATTATTTCTTGGCCGGTCATTTCAAAAAGTTACTTCTATGGAGGTCCATGACTCTTACTGACATCGGTGCAGATATGAAGATATACGGTATTTATATGACTAGGAATTCAAACAATGAGATCTTTAGACATGGAAGCTTGGAAACCTCTTTCTTTCTTTCTTTTTTTTTCTAAATAAACTATAGTATCCAAAGATATAGGAAAACGTATAAAACAAATGCGGATAATCGTTGACCACTGCAAATCTAATATATACCAGGATGTACATAGATAGAGAAGGCAGAATAACTCATTTCGGAGTCAGATTGGTTAAAAAGCACATTATTAGCAAAGGGAGAAAAAAAAATTACACAAAACATAAAAATGACAGTTAAAGTGAGAAAGTAGGTAGAGAGTAGGCATATGTGTAATTGAACGTTACATAGTACTATTAGTGTAACGCACACAATTACTGTCACTCATACAATTGTGCTATGTGAACTGTGTGTAGTTATTTCGCAAACCACCACTTTGAAGAAGGCAAAAAAAAATAAGTTGCGCTATATGTTTATGTTGTTGAGGGAGTCTATTTTTGCATGTTGTGTGTTATAATTTCTCGGAAATAACTCTTGGATGAGTAATTTGTTAGTAATTTGCAAGCGGTAGAAAATGTGCTTATTAAATTAATCAGCCTTATTTTATACAGTATGTGGCTATGTTCACACTACGTAAAAAGCTGCTGTATGTCCTGCAGGAAGTGTTGTTTTATTTTCAGTCTGACACAGTGCTCTCTGCTGCCATCTCTGGCCGAGACTGGAACTCTGTCTCAGTTTTCTCTGAATCCTCATAGAAAACCTTTCCTGCTTTGGACAGTTCCTGTCTCGGCCAGAGAATATTTCCTGCAGGACATACAGCACTTAATAAGTATGGTAAGACTGGAGATTTTTTTTAATAGAAGTGAATTACAAATCTATATAATTTTCTGACACCAGTTGATTTCGCTGGACAATCCCTTTAACCCCTTATGATATGTATGGCACCCTGGAACTAAGAGCGCTCCTTAAATAAACAATAACAATATGTGATAGTTTGTCGGAATGCGATACACCACATGTATTAGAGAACAAAGCTTCTTAATAAATTTGGCAGATGTTTCTCACTTTCCATGCACCATACAGTGGAACCTAGTCCAGCTATGAGGTGGAATAGATTATTGGCACATCATACACTAATGTCTGGCATAATGCAGTGTCCCACTGGGATCTCTGTAGTGTGAGTGGTTGGGTGCCATCTGACTGGTGGTTTTATATCTGCCTTTGATAATTACTAGAGATGAGCGAGCATGCTTGTCCGAGCTTGGTACTGGTTGGAGTATTAGGGTATTCGATGGTACCCGTTACTTGGGCGAGCATCTCACGATACTCGACACAATGGCATCTTCCTCTTCCTGCATCTTTTCTCAGCCAATCATCATTCAGGAGAGTCTTTGGGAGCTTGTAGCATCATGTGGGAACCCTACATGTCGAGAGCAGCGATTGGCTGGCCAGATCAGATGACCTGAGCGTATAAGATCCAGATCCCGCGATCCTCGCGTCAGATGCATGTTGGAAGAGATTAGGAAGAGAGCTGCTGTCTGTCAGGGAGAGCGTTAGGGTGAGGAAAATAGTAGTCCTAGGGCTACAACCACCTTTTTTTTTTTTTTTTTTTTTACTACTGGCTGGGACTTGTAGTGCAGGTACCGCCATCTTGGCTGCACACTGTGCAGAGCGACTGGTGCCAGAAAGGGGACAGCACGTGAGCCACAAAGACCCCAAAGAAATTGCCCAAAGTCCTCTCAGTACTCATTTGTGCTGCTGCTGCTGTACCTTGGCTTGCTGGGATCTGTAGTGCAGCTACACCTATCCTGGCTGTGCAGTGTAACAGGTGCTCTAAAACATACAGCACCTAGTACCTGGTACACACAGACTCCATAGACTACACCAAGAGTCCTCCCAGTTGCACCTAGTTGTGTGCTTTCCTAACATGTGCCAGCACATCTGCCTTGCCCACCTTGGTCTGGGTCAGCAAAATTGTATTGAGGGCCGCCACCCATAATTTGCATAATGGTGCCATTAGGCAGCCTCAGAGGTATCCATACATGCTGCCCCTGCTGTTTCCTGTCCATTTCCGTTGTGTTTCCATCATTTTCTGAGGTTGACAGGTTTTCACACAACCTTCCCTCTACCGAACTTGGGTCCCCTGCAAAAATGCTCGAGTCTCCCATTGACTTCAATGGGGTTAATTACTCGAAACGAGCACTCGAGCATTTTACTACTCGCTCATCACTAATAATTACTTAACTTTACACCTAATTGCACCCATTTTATATGGGTTTGTACTGTTCACATTGTGGAAATGGTAATGTACCAGGGAAGGCTGTGGACAGTAAGGGGTGAAGTGGGCTTCTTTTTTAAGGCCCAAACCTTTCCAATATGCACCCCACCTTTGGGAACTGTAGTACCAGTGAGACAAGTATATGTGTCCTATATATGTGTAAGTACTTACTATACAAGCCACAAGCCAAAGAGTGATAGTCTGCCTCAGGCATAAAGACAAGGTCATAATAAAAAGGTTACTGTAAAAAAGACCAGCCCCAGGCACCCTATAGACACCTACATATTGGGGTACCCTGCTTCAGCCTAATTTGTTGATTTTCAATAAAGAAACAATGAGTTACCACAGTTTCTGACTTCATCTTTGCACACAATCATCAATATTAGGGATAAGCAAACCAAATTTCACGAACCAAGATTTGTTACCAACTTTCCAAAAAGTTCAGTTCAGTACCAAATCAAACTTTTTTGCTAAGTTTATAATGAAAGATGGCTGATACACAATTTAATATGCATAGAAAACAATAAAAAAGGGTATGTTCACCTGTCTGCACTCTCCCGGTGTCCTTCTACAGGTCTCTGGTGTCCGCATCTGATCAGAGCCGCCGCCAGCCCGCTCAACCAATCACTGACTGAGATGGGACAACACCACAGCCAGTTATTGGCTCAGCTGGCTGTCAGTCTCATCTTATTCAGGAAGGGGAGATGGCTGTGATCAGTAGGGGAAACTGGACAGGTAAGTATTGATGAGTGAACTGGCTGAACTCCACTAAAACACCTAAACACCTGCAATCATTTAGCTGTTTTGTACAGTTCAATTAAGGTTCAGTTTTGATCAACCTGAACTTTTCTTCAAAGTCTGGCAAACCCTGCTAAAGGAAACTTTTAAAAGTTTGCTCTAATCAAGATCATTCCCCGCTGCATACAATGGAGCGTGCGGCCAGAGCTGCATGCTCCATTGTGTGAAGTGAAAGGGCTTTCTGCAGCCGCTATTCATTGACTATGTGTATACACTCCGTCTGGGTTTCCTTAGAAGGTACAGTACCACTACATAAGTTCCATAGTAATCATGGCTGGTGTTACAACGGCCTTGATTATTACTAAACTTACACAGTGGGAACATGGCCTAATAGCGCATGTTTAAATGCTGAAAAATCAGCAACGGTCTGCTGCTCATTGCTCCGTGTAATAGGAGAGGCGGCAGCAGGCTGCCGCTGACTTCAAAGGGCAGCCCAAACAATCTAAGGATTGTTTGAGCAGCCCCTCCCGCTGCTCATATGTGTGTGGAATGAGGGGGAAGCGAGCACTGAGCTGACAGGTAAATCGTACCATGTAATACGGCCTTTACCCATCTGCTCTATTTGCACAGTACTATGCTAGTCTCAGTCCTGTTGCCCTCCACTAGAGATGAGCAAATCTACAGTAGGATCGAAGTGAGTGGCTTCATTCCATCTGCATTCTGCTCATCCGGCTGCGGTCTCTGAAGTCTGCTCCTCTCCCTGCCGCTCCTCCCCAGGTGCTTCGTTCCTACTGTAGATTCGCTCATCTCCACCCTCCACCATAATTACTGAAGACTTTCTGCATTCTCCTCTATGAGATGCTTGATGTCAGCTTCATAGAACTGCATAGAAAAAGCGACTTTGGGAATTGGACAGCGGCTCTTTAAACATTGGAAAGAAAGTACATTTACAGTAATAGAGAAGATGTGGAAGGAGACAACAAATACTTTTCATGTCACTATATTGTTTTCTATTAATAATGGGATATTGTGCGTCTCAGAAACTAAAACATATGATTACAGAATTACGTTTTTCTCGATATGTCGATGCTTCCTAATGGTGCACCAGGTCCCATATTGAATTTTGTCATCATTTTAACGAAAGCTGCTGCTCTGGGTCAGTCTGTTCTAGCGAGGACTGGGTATAATAATACACCGTTAACACCATCATCTAATGATAACAGAACATATATTCTTCTCATCTGACCCCGTTTGTTTTTTGTCGGTCCAGTATCATTCCAAGGCTAAGCAAACTTTTGCCATCGTTAAAAAAAAAACAATGCAAATACCGCTTGTTTTTCAAGAGTAAAAAAAAATTTAAAAAAATTATGTCAGGAGAGTTTAGGTGATTGCTGGAAAAAATGCAAAAAAAAAGTCAGAAAATAACTTAATAGCACTTCACGGAGAAAGGAAAGTGTTATATGAGTGAGCTGTGAAAGAGAAGAAGAAAAGCACAATGCTGGACCTTTCACACGCACCTTCAAACAAGACGCTCCTTAACAATGAAATGATGATTTGCTGAAATTAAAATGCTATTATGGAGAAATTAGGGCTTCAATATTTTTAGCAGGTTTAATAGCCCATACAGCTTAAGGGACATCAGATAATAGATAATTACATTTCATCTTCAAGCGAATGAGTTGTTTTCTTACGGAAAATACTTTTCTTTCTTTCGCAGAGGTTAAAGCATAATCATCATTAGTAGACGCTGTAGGACTAAGGTGCCTGCATCAGCTTGGGGAATTTGCATTAGCATATAAATAGCCTTCGGAAGCTGTCTGATTCTTGCTATTTTACGTTTCATTGTGGCATCAGAATGCTCTTAGCGAAAAGCTTTCCTGGAGAAGAAGAGCCCTGTAATATGTACTAAGAATCTCCACTTTGTTGTAGAAGATTGTCCTGCAATATTTTATTTTTTTTTCCCCTTCTCCGGTATTGTACTCATTCAATAGCCTAATTACAAGCATCAGGGCACAAGCTGATACAATCACTACTACTGGCAGTTTACCGAGTGGTTTCTCTATCCACCTAGCAAATGATTACAACTTGAAGGGAAGCCTTTGAATTTGAATAGTTGCAAGTGTTCCGAGGGCGCAGTGCATGCGTCTGAAACTCTGTTTGCAGGTTTGCTACCCGCGAGTGACATCACCGACTATAAAAAAAAATAATAATAATAATAAAAAAAGATGCATAATATATTTCAACCCAAAATGAGCCACCTCAGTGGTTACTGTCAAGAGCGGTGTTACCACTCAAGCAAAACTAATAGCAAAAACGGTAGTGTTATCTCAGCACTAGGGTCGATCGAACAGCGGAAAAAGCTAGGTTCGATTGAACTTGAACCTAGCCGGAGCGTGCCCGGGACCGCCCATTACCTAGGCTGTATCCCGGAATTCCAGGCGGTCCCCGGGATGTCTCCACCTTCCACACAGGCATCAGGAATCAAATGCGGAAGGTCCGGCTAGTTTCGAGTTTGATGGAACCTAGCTTTTTCCGCTGTTCGATCAAGCCTACTCAGCACCTGCTATAAGTAAATGCAGCCAATGCATATGATCTGGACTGACACAGTATAAGGCTATGTTCACACACCATCTTTTTTTGGCCAATTAGTGGACGTTATGTTATAACGAAGACCATTATTTATACAATTACGGCCAACACTATGAAATAATCGCTGTTGTTTGGCCTTAAAATAATGTCGTCCTAAAAGATGCCTGCAAAATAGACGGTGTAGGAACATAGTCCTAAGGTTTAAATTTGAACAAAATCCATAGAAAATGGTTTTCACCATGTAAGTTGCACTAGACTAAGGCTCATTGCTGGTAATTACATACTATGGTTCTTAGATCTACTCATTATTTTGGTTTATCAATTAAATGCACAACCATATGATATAAATATTTGCATTCAATATCAATATCCTTTAAATGGTTGCATTGTTTTTCTACAAAATTTTTAATTCCTTAATTTTTTTTTTCAGCCACAAGTCTGGACCAAACTCTAAGGTGGTGCGATTTACTGTGGATTTTCCATCACAAAGAGTGTACTCAACTCTATTAAAGGGAATCTGTCAGCACCCGGACCCGAACCGAGGTGGTATTACATCATTAGCAAGTAAATGGTTGCACCTCTCACACATGTCTGATACTAGAGCTACATTACAAACCAACATCAGAAGTTAGTATATAATTCGACCAAACAATATTGCCCCAAGTACCACGTGCAGGTTCCTACTCTACTAATGGTGCAGTGTCGGTCGGCGACCACCACCACCACTAAGCCAGCACCCACAGGGGGGGGGCACCCAATGGTCAAGCAAACCCAATGTCACATGGCCAACCTCCAGGGCCAGGGCAGCACCACACCGCAGACACAGCAAGCAAAGGCGATGGCCACCAACCAACGCCAGTGTGAATAGATGTAGAAAGATGTAGAAAGTGGAGTCGCGTTGAGGGGCTCATGCCACACTCTGGCGTGACTCCTTCTCCATGAATATTCCGAACTGCCCAGCCATGCCATCTTTCTGATCTGTGCATGTGCTGCTTATGGCAACAATGACGGAGAATGCAGGAGTGCATGTGCAGACCAGGAAGATGGCGTGATAATGCAGGAGGCCGGGCAGCTCAGAATATTCGTGCAGAAAAAGGAAGAGGAAGGAGTGGTGAGGCGTGCCCGGGTGCGGCACAAATATACATGCAACAAATCACTATTGTACAGAACCCCCCCCCCCTCCCCCCCCACTAACGAAATAGCTACAGGTAACCTAATACCAACTACAGCGCACTGTCAGCACCTCGAGTCGGAAACCAGATGTTGACAGATTCCCTTTAACCTTTATAGGAAATACAAAAAACTATGTGAAACAACAATCCCACATTGTGCCCAATTCCTTTGTCGTACTCCACGGAGTAGGTTTTTCTTTTCTAACCCACTTTGTCAGGGGGTAAAAATGTATTGTTACCTATACAGTATAAGGCCATGTTCACACAACGTATGCTTTGTACAAATCACGGCTGTTGTTGTAATTTGCAACTACGGGCGTGATTTATACAAAACATATGTTGTATGTGCATGAATGAAATCCTGGCCGGAGCGTATACACATAGGGGGACATGTAAGAAAAGGCGTAAATGCCTTTTTTTTGGCGCAGATGGGGCAGAGCGGCGTAAAAATATACGCATATGGTATTTTTGCTAATTTTTTTTCGCATCTGCCCCATCTGCACCACCTTTGCCAGTGGGGCGGAAAGGGGGCGTTACAGGGGGTGTGGCTGCACGTAGAGTGGGCGTGCGCCGCATTTATCATTTTTTTGGTGGAAAAATGATGCTGAAACCTACACCAGCTCTGACGGGCTTTGTGCGATCGGGATTTATATCGAGGCAATGTACTTCTACATAAATTCCCTGAGCTCCGGAGCTGGGGAGAAATTTGTAAGCCTGGCGTAAAAAACACCGGACTTCATAAATGTCCCAAAATGAAGCATGCACAAGACTACGTATAACACCGGCCATTCTGAGACCCGTGTGCGCCCGCATCCACATTCACCAGAAATGAAGATCATCTGGCCTGTACTGCAGTACCGGCCGAAATGATCTTCAGTAACACCGGCCGTTCTGGCACCTGGCTGGGTCACAGAACAGCTGGTGTTATACATAGTGTGAACCCGGCCTAATAGTTAAAGATGAGCAAATCTATGCACAGATTTGTCCCCAGGCAGGAACCATGGCTCAGAAGCCAATGAGTGGATTTTGCCCTGCCATGGCGGGAGGTAGGGCGGTCAGGAGCTATGGTGGGCCTAGTCTCTGTTGTTTCATGCACAATGTAGCAATGACTATAACTAGGGCTTATTTTTTGAGTATTGGTTACATTTTAAGCCTAATCCAAAAACCTTGCAAAATCAAGCAAGCGCTTATATTCGGGGTAGGGCTTATTTAAAAAAAAAAAAAAAAAAAAAAAAACGGTATTTTTTGTTGTAGTTCTCAATGATCAACCAGATACAATGTACATATAAAATCCGCATATAACTGTAATAAGCAAATGAAACGTATCATTACACTGGGCTCTGGACTCTGTATATAAAGGCATGTTATGTTGGAGACAAGGACTAATCATCCTCCTCATCAAAGTGGGTTAAAAACATGTCTGTGCCTTAAATGGAGTGTGCGTACGGGTATTTTATGGGTTACAATGCACATTAGAAGTGTATGCTATAATAGTGACCTACATTTATCAAATTCCGACTTGAGAAAAGCCACCTGCCATAGAAATGAGCCACCCACTTTATTCACCAGTTTAAAAATCTAGGCCAATGTCTTGAACATCATTTAAAAATGTAGCATACAAAATAAGGCAATAGCTATTTTTAAAGCTCAGCATAGCCAAACAGACCTTTATGTTTCTTTATGTTTTCAGCATAGCAAACTGGTATAGGTTTTATAAAAAATAAAAAAAAATTTATACATACATCCAACCACATTCAGTATTACAGTGCCTATTGTGACTATTTTCCTTTAAAAACAGTGAAAAGTGTTTTCTTTTTGAAATGATCAGTCATGAAGCACAGCACCATGGCGAACCAGTACAATGCACTGTCCGGCTAGGTTCTCACTATGTAAAAATGACGTCCGTCTATCGAAAAAACAGAAAGCTGTTCCCCTATAGGTCAGGAATAGAGATAAGAGAACTTTTCAAAAGTTTGGTTCAGCAAGAGCTAAACCAACCGAGCTAAACCAGCTAAAAAATTGCAGGTGTTTAGCTTTTTAGTAAAGTTCATCAAGTTTGCTGATCAATACTTACCAGTCCGCGCTCCTGCAGTGTCCTCCTTCTCCGGTCTTTGGTGTCCCCTGCAGCTGCCTCCAGCCCACTGGACAGCTCTGCGGCTAGTAATGGCTGTCTTTCTTGTCTCGGTAATGATAGACCGCTCAGCAAACCCTGGCCACAGAAGCATGGAAACGGCTGGAGAAACCAGAGACTCGTAGGAGGACCCTGGGGAAGTGCAGACAGGTAAGCATAACTAGCTTTTTTTTATGTGTATTGTGTACCAGACCAAACTTTTTGCAAAGTTTATAATGAATCCGGGATCGTTACTGGGTTTTCTCATCCATCCATATTCACCAGTCCACTACAGTCCGTACATAACATTTGAGCCCACCAATTTGTTTTTTATATGTTTGCTCCTAAATCATATATTTTTTTTAATCTATTCCAGAAATAGAACATAGAGGTCTAAAATTTTTTATAGAATCAAATATTACGGTTTCATACAACAACAAAAAATTGGCAAAAGTTTAGTTTCTGCTGGTCAACATCTGCTTCTTTAGTTGCTGAGCAATTCATGTCGCTCCATCAAAGAGCCCATAGACGAGTCGATAGCTGTGGATGGTTATGAGAGTATTGTGATTTGGCTGTATCTACAACATTGAACAAAAAAAAAAAGTTGCAATTTGATTTGAAGGGGAAAAAATCACAGACGTAGCCCCTTAAGATGCAAGTATTAACATAATCTGTTACAGTAGTAGTGTTTACAACTAGAGGTGAGCGAATCGCAGATGTAAAGATAAAGAAGACAAATCACTTTATTTTATCTGCGCTCCGCTCACCAATCCCCCGGGCTGTCAGTACTGCTCCGCTCCCTGCCGCTCCCTGCCGCTCCCTGCCGCTCCCTGCCGCTCCTCCCCGGATGCCAGGAAAAGCTAGATCCAATCTCTAAGTTTCCCAGGATTGTAACCAGCTTTTCCCTGTCACCTGGGGAGCGATTCGCTCATCTCTAGTTGTAAACACTCCTAAAATAACAAATAGCGTTAATGCTGTCTGAAAACTATGTGTAAGAACCATTGCAAATATCTTGCTTTCTAGCGTCTTAAAGGGGTACGTCAGTGATTTTTTTTCCCCTTCAAATCTACAGTTATATAGATTTGTAATTTACTTTAAATAACTCAAGCCTTTCAGTACTTATTAGCTGCTGTATGTCCTGCAGGAAGTGGTGTATTCTCTCCAGTCTGGCACAGTGCTCTCTGCTGCCACCTCTGTCCATGTCAGGAACTGTCCAGACCAGCAGCAAATTCTCATAAAAAAAAAAAAACCTCTCCTGCTCTGGACACTTCCTGACATGGACAGAGGTGGCAGCAGAGAGCACTGTGTCAGACTGGAGAGAATACACCACTTCCTGCCGGACACACAGCAGCTGATAAGTACTGGAAGACTTCAGATTTTTAAATAGAAGTAAATTACAAATCTATATAACTTTTTGATACCAGTTGATTAAAAAAATATATATTTTTTTCCTCTGGAGTACCCCTTTCATTGAAGAAAACGGGGAAAGTTTTTTTTTCTTCAATATTCATCCTCTGGCACTTTATCTGTGCTTTCCAGTGTGTTACAATTCTATATCTGAAGAGTCCTGAATAGTTTTGGTTATCCTTCCTGATACATAACCCTAATCCATTCCAAGGCATATAGCATGTACTGTACACCTAGAGAGATATATGTTTTACTTGTACACGCTCTGCACGCTAAAACTGTGTGCTACATGGTCCTTGTGGTACTAGACCTTACATACGGCATTTGCATTCTATCCAGTTAGTTATTAGAATCTATCCATGGAGGTCGAGACAGGAATATTGGTGGGTGATGTGCGAGAACTGTTATGGTAACAAAGAGGTTAAACACTCACTTAATGGGTCAATTATGAACCCAAATCACTTCCTCTAATTGTTCAATCAGCTTTCCAATTTAAGGACAGATCGTTCTTCACTTTCAGGTCACAGACCTCATCTCCTAAAAATTTAGATCACTTTTTTTCCCATTAGATGGGACCGGCAAACGTAATTTTTTAAACAATTGAAATAAAACTCGGTTTGGCTTCGTTGTCGATGTCATTATACGTGTCTGAACATGGAGTTAATCTCTGTGACCTTCAATTATTGCCATCTTGCTGACTGCAGCTGTAACACCCATCATAGGATTGAACTATTAGACAAGAGTGTCTCTATGCTAAGTTAGTGGGTACCATGTTGCAGTGTCCCGCTACCCGTATCCCAAATACAAAAGCATAATGTTGTTGTGTGGCTGAGGAAATCCCTCCAAAGTATCTTAAACCTTGTAAGAGGGTCGCTCATTATGCTTGCCACACTGTTAGTGCTGCATACAGCGAGATATCATGAATGTGCAAGGGTGCTCTACATTATCACTGCAAGTTCCTCACATGTCTAAGGAAGTATGGAACATTGGTCACATGACCTTTTCCCAGGTTGAAACCAATCACTTTAAATTGTAATCCAATCGTCTCTTTTGAGAGTAGAGAGGCTCCAATCGTCTTCTTTTAGTCAGTAGAGAGGCTAGAACACAGGCGTGTGAACATCTACTCCAGTTTTTCTAGGCTCTAAGAGAAAAGCTTTAAGACAGTCAGTAACCAGTTCCCAGTTCAATCCTGAGACTAAGCTAAAATCCTGTTAAGAGTTTGTAAAGCTTCATATTAGAAAGATCTTAAAGGGATTATCCAGCATTAGAAAAACATGGCCACTTTTTTCCACAACAGCATGACTCTTGTTTCGGGAGCGGTTTGCATTTAAGCTCTATTCACTTCAATGGAAATAAGTTGCAAAACCTGCACCCAAACTGGAGACAAGAGTAGTGCTGTCTCTGGAAGAAAGTGGCCATGTTTTTTGAAGACTGGAGAACCCCTTTAATCCAGATTGCAGAGATCACAGCATAATTCTATGATGTTTTACCTTAGACTGTTTCTAGTCTATGCTGAGAGGAAAACCAATTCCAAAGATTGTGTTCCTGCTACTAGAGAGAAAATGGACTAAACAGAAGAGGAAATATTGCTGTGCAAGGACTCTTCTGCAAACACTATGCCCACTATGAGCTGGGTCTCCCTACACCAATCTTTACAGAATGGCTGTGAGACCAACTCTAGATGTACGCTTCAACTCTTTGTGGGCTTCCAGCCTTTTTGAAGAGCCATTTTGGTGCCAAAACACAACCATATTGTCAGGACAGGGAGGTAGGGACAAGACAAGACAGTGTGCCCTAAGTCTAAACCTACCCACTGTCCTTACCTACTTGCCTCGATCGGCCCTAGGCAGCCGCGGACAACCACGAAGATGTTCCCTGAACTGTATAAGTGTAACACAGAACAAGACAGACAGACAAACACAATAAAGGAGAGTCAACAAAGCCAAGTCAGAACCAAACAGACAACGCAGTACAAAATCAGGGATCAAATGGGTAGTCAAAGGTTTGGCGGAAGGTTAGGTAACAAGTCAAGCAGCAGAGGGATTAGGAACGGGATCGCAGGAGTAGACAGGGGGAGCTCGAAAAGGGTATAAACCTTAATAGCCAGGAACGAAAGACTGGCTCTGCTTTCATTTATGAGGATCAAGAGCCTGGTTCGGATCCCCATTGGACCGGTGCTCTGATCCTCAAGGTTCTGGACAGGCAGAGGAATATGTCAATCAAAAAACACTGCTCAGCTGCAGCGATCAAGGCTAGCGATAAGCAGTGTAACTCCTGCACTGCCAGGAGGCTGAAAGCCAAGCGGGTGTGTCAGCCAAAAAGTAAAAACAGATCCAGTACATTCCTGACACATATTATGCAAATTACGGCCATACTACATCCGCATTTCAGTGCCCAAATTTTGTCCATCCAAAAAGGCCAAACAAAAGACATCGTGGGAACATAGCCTAAAACTTTTTACTTTGTATAAGAAATAATAAGAAATAATAAGTTGTACTTTGTGCGGTTTGCTTCTTATGCATTTTCATTCATTGGTCAATATATTGTATTTTGGAAGACGACATCCCACTACGTTACAAACTTTTTAGTTTACATTCCATGTTTTAATTACAATTGTGATGTTACATAGAAAATCATTGAAATATAATCAATGCAGATTATTTAAAATGAAAAGTAAAAACATACGATCCATTGTCATAATATATATATGTATATACAATTCTCCCTAACCTGAGGCTAGGCACTCATGACAAGACGGTTCTTAGGCTCTCGGGATGAGAATACAAGTAGGAGAATAAAGTAAAATAAAATATGTGTAGATGCCTGTAAATGGGAGCCCACCACAGGTGAGAAATGAGAAATTTCGAGGTCAGTTGAACACTGTAAAAAAGAAGAAGTGCCGTTTAATGTAAATGTTTTCAAAGATAAATCAATCATCTCATCTCAGCAGAACATTAGCTCTGGGGTGTCCTAGCATCGAGTCCAAATAATTCAGAGTCATCAGACTCACAGGAGCCCATAGTAATCATCTGCAGGATTTCAAGGGAAAAGTACTTTGCCCGTTTTTCGGCCCCGAGCAAGACCTTTAAATGTTTGTTTTTATTATTTATAACATTATAACTTGTATCAACAATGTTAGATCTTATGTACAAGCCGGAGCCGTGTGCACAGAGTCTATGGGAGAACGCAGAGCGCTTACAAATCTGGACTAAAGGTACTGGATGTCTCTCTCTATACATATAAGGGAAATGCACCCCTACAAGTAATGCTACTAGGGGTTAATACTTTCATAATACAGATCACATTAAAGGGGCACTCCAGAAAAAAAAAATCTTTAAAATCAACTGGTTTAAAAAAGTTATATTAATTTGTAATTAATTTGGCCAATGTAAACCAATATACATCAGTAAAGAGTAAGTACCTATAAAGTCACTGGACTTAGAAGCAACGGGCCCAGAGTAATGGAGAATGACAAAGACCCAAAGCAGAAGGGGTTGAGGGTCCCGGCACCTAACCTTGCCTCACGCCTTGCATTAGCGTGCTGCTAACTTCCTCAGGGGTTAAAATTTGTTAAAATTTTATTTAAATTTTGGATGTGTATTCTTGTGGTGGTCTCAGGCGTTTTCTTGTTGTGGCAATTGTATTTTTTCTGTAACATGGGCGCACTCCAATTACATCATACTTAAAGTGTACCTGTCATCATAAAAAACTTTTAACATGTTATAGAGTGATGTCAAAGGTTTTGACTGTACTGATTGTGAGGACAAGACCGTGCTCAGCAGTGTTACGGCACTGTGTCACATGATGAGTCGAGCTCCTAATCTAAGTCTATGGAGCCCGACTCTTTTACTGATACAGAGGGGATCCTCCCCCCGCTCATTCTTGTGATCGGCATGGGTGTGAACATGCAGACCTGGATCAATCAAAACTTTTGACCTGTTACTATAACATAAAACAAAAAGTGCAACAGCAACCTGCAGGAGTGCAAGCCAATAGGAGTTAGCCCCACACCCCACATACAACAAAAAAACTGAGATTGCAGCACTCCAATGCCTCTGTTCACACTGTAGGTTGCACAATGGATGTGGCTAAAATACAGACCAAAAGAAAAGTGCAACAGCAACCTCCATGAGTGCAAGGAGGTAGCCACAGCCCCCACGTACAACAAAAAAACTGAGATTGCAGCACTCCAATGCCCCCGTTCACACTGTAGGTTGCACACTGCATGTGGCTAAAATACATGCCAAAAATAAAAGTGCAACAGTAACCTGCAGGAGTGCAAGCCAATAGGAGTTAGCCACACACCCCACATACGACAACAAAAAAAACAGAGATTGCAGCACTCCAATGCCTCCGTCCACACTGTAGGTTGCACAATGCATGTGGCTAAAATACAGACCAAAAAAAAGTGCAACAGCAACCTCCATGAGTGCAAGGAGGTAGCCACAGCCCCCATGTACAACAAAAAAACAGAGATTGGCAGCACTCCAATACCTCTATTCACACTGTAGGTTGCACACTGCATGCGGCTAAAATACAGACCAAAAAAAAGTGCAACAGCAACCTGCAGGTGCAAGTGCTTACTGTACTTGACATGTCAAAAGTTTTTTATGATGTCAGGTACACTTTACTAAAGTGTCTGTTTATTCTATGATGTATAGTAGCCATTTAAAGTGACATTAACAATTTAACGTATAACCAGTTTGAAAATGAAGTGGCATGCAGTATAGTAAAAATAAATAAATAATAAAAAAATAACATATAGCAAAAAAAAAAAAAGATGAAAATATTATTAGTGAAAGTAATAAAATTTTTATTAGGTATAAGTCAGCCTGGTGAGTCTTGAACTTTACCCCATCCTGACACTTTTTAATAATGGAGCCTTTTTTCTTAGATTTTTTTTGCGCCGCTGTCACTCATATTTGGCGGTAGCAGTCCACCTTAATGCAATCAGTAAAGATTTCTCAGCTTTTTTCTTGAGGTTCCCAGTGTAATGCTAACTCATCAGAACTAATTCATTCTCTTTTTAAGTAGAAGCTTTCCTTTTTAAAGGTATTATTGGAGTTGACGTACAGATATTACTTCTTCTGCCCCGGAGACTTTCTGACTGTGTTACTTATCTACAAATAACAATTATATCTTATTAAAAAGGTTGGAACATATATTGCTGGAGTGATTAGAAGCTGGATGACTTTAGATGCTGAAATCATATTAACTTCAATTACGTTAGAACAAATTGGTTGTGAAATGGGGGATAAATAAATACAATTGTTAACTAGTTATGGATGGGGATCTTGCTGAAAAGAGAATGGCTGCAAAGACAATAAAAAACAATAAAAAAAACAAACGTTTACGACACAACCAGCGTATGGAGTTTCTCGGTTTCTGCTTAATAGAGCGTCTGGGTGCTTGATAGAGATCGATGCTTGACCAAACAATTTGGAGTGTTGTTTAAAGAGTACCTGTCGTTTGGTTTTTTTTTTGCAGAAATCAATAGTACAGACGATTTTAAGAAACTTTGTAGTTGGGTTTATTAGGGAAATCTGCCATTATCTGCATTCAAAAAGACTTTGCCCAGCCCGCCCCCCCCTCCCCCTCTCTCATTCACTGCTCATTATCAGAAAATCTCGACTCTTTGACATCAGTCGAGCCCTGTGTAACCTATGGAGAGGAGAGGGGAGAGGGGAGGAGGGAGATTAGTTGCCAGCAGAGAGCAGACAACAAGGAATTACACAGCGGAGCTGTATGACAGCCGGTATTGACAGGTCAGAGAGGTCAGTGCTGACTTCAGAGGAGATAGCCCGGTGATGTAGCTGTAAATTAACTCTTTGTTGTCCTGTTTTGGTGCCTCATCTCCCTCCACCCCTCCCCTCTCCATAGAAAACCATGAAGACAGGGGGGAGAGGTTTAAACTGCTTTTTCATAATAAAAGTGCATTTATCGGCTAATAAATCCAATTACAAGGTTTCTTAAAATCGCCTGTACTATTGTTTTTTTTATTGATATTGATATTAACAGTACAGTAACAGGAATTCCTGGCATCATCATTCATTATAATGCCAGGAGCTCTGAAACTGTTTAAAGAGGAACTATCAACAGCTTAGACAAATCTAACCTGCTGATAGGTCCCTATCGCGCAGGAGGTTCTATGTCTCTTATCTTCATCCTCGGCACCGTTCTTATACAATTAGTGGTTTACTTTATGGTCCGGTAAGACCGTTTGGAGCACTGCCTACCCCAATAGCGCCAATACGCCCATGGACGGTACCCCTTCTAATGATTATCAGAGGGGAAGGCCAAATTGGTGCTAGGGCGGCGGGCATTGCTCTAAATGGTCTTATTGGACCAAGGAGTAAATGACTAACTGCACCAGAACAGCGCCAAGGATGAAGGTAAGAGACATACCTAGATTTGTCTACCCTACTTTTTTAATACTAATTCCATGTTACTGCAAGACACCTGCCCTCAATTAAAAGCATACCGCTGGAGTTTCAATGCGTTCCTATTACATTTTTTGTTTCTAGCTTTTGTATATTTAGTTTACACATCCCTTAAAGGTGGACCAGGCTCACTCCACTCTGCAAGCAGGAGGCACCTGGTTAAATGCTCAAGTCTCCCATTGTTTTTAGATGGGTTCATTACTATAGATGATTGAACAGGGCCAAGGTTCAGGTTTGTACGAACCCGAACCATCGGCATTTGACTCCCGCTGCCTTCCCATTCCATGGGGAAGGTAGAGACAGCCCGAGTACCGCCTAGAAGACAGGGATACAGCCTATTACAGCCTACTCGGGCTGTCTCCAACTTCCCCATGGAACGGGAAGGCACCCCTCCCTTCTGAGACGGCTAAAGTAAACAAGTCCCTGGACAGCTGTATCTGCAACTTTGTAGCTTCTTTGTAATGCTGGAAGGGTTCATCTGAGGTCCAGTTGCTGATAAAATCACAGTAATTACAAAGTTGCAGATAGGGACTTGTTTACATCAGCCGTCTCAGAAGGGAGGAGGGGGAGAGGAGGGAGAGACTGGGAGAAAAGTTATCTGTAGACCAAAAGGTTGGTCTATTTGTTTAATATGAGTATTATCCAGTTATAACATTGAAATAAATACTTTTAACAGTCAATGATATTGTGTCTATTTTATTCTTCTTCATACACACTCTTTTACATAACTCACATAAACCCCCAAACTTGCTGAATGAGCACATAAAATACTAGGTTACATTTCTGCAGACGGAGATCACCATACTTTCCTATTTGTTGGTGCCCTTTGCCAATTTTAACATAAAAAAAAAAATAAAAAAAAAATACCGACATCTGAAAGAAAAAAAAAGACCCATTTCAATATCTCATTGTTTTCCTTCTAGATCCTTCTGTTTCCAGTGGTAATTCTCCAGCCTCCATCTGTCTGCTCTAATAATATGTAAATAATAGGTCACCGGCTCTTGAATATGAGGCGGCCTCTAATGACCTGACCAGAAGATAAATGAGAGGCAAATAAGATAGGTGCTTTGTGATCTAATTCCGCCACTGTTATTAGAATTATGAAGAAACTGCTTTGGGCCCCAAAGTCAAATCGTACATTGGTGTGAAAGTTATTGTTTTAGGATCCACTGAAGGAAAATAAGAAGCTATCACCATCCACAAGATATTTTAATAAGTCCGGCTGGATTTCAGGGACAATAGGTCTGCCAATTTAAACACACTTAATATCCATGCATACCGCACAGATACTGTCAGGGAAATGGAAAACTTGAAGAATCTTATACAAATGAAAAGGCAGAAGGAGAGGCTCAAGGAAAATAATATGCCGTATTAGCCAGACCAGTCATTGCACATAGCCCGCTGACAAAAATTGTTTTGAAGGGAACAGACTGCACCAAAAAGCTGGAAATTTCCAATTATATTATTAAACAGTAGGAACTCTCATTAAAATACATATAGTCTATTATTATTATTATTATTATTATTATTATTATATGTAAAATGTTAAAGATTGTAAGTACAAAAAGATTTTTTTTATGTAAAAAATTCTGGGATTTCACATGCTGAATTCTTCAGAAAAGTTATTGTGGTGTTTTCCTTTTATCTTTTTTTTTGTCCAAAATGGTATGGTCACATTAACGTTTTAGGGTGCGTTCACACCTACAGGATCTGCAGCAGATCTGCAGCAGATTTGATGCTGTGTTCAGTTATTTAAATGAAATCTGCTGCAGAAAATCAGCTGCAGATCCTGTAGGTGTGAACGCACCATTAAAGGATTTAACACACTGCAAAAATGCTTATTTTTAAGGGGCATTTTTTAGCATTTTGGTAACAAACAAAAAAAAAATTAATCCAAGGGGAACATTTACTAAGGAGTCAAATTTGTGTGACTCTTCTAATGAGGGTTGGTGAATATTTTGGTCCAATATCTTGTGACTGGTTTGTTAAAATGTAACTAATGCATCTAAGTAAAAGAAAAAAAAAAGTCACAAAAACAGTTGCAAAATTGTTGGAAAAAGGAAAAAATTACGCAAACAAATTCACCTGGTCTTGACCAGACGTACGCCTGCACCTGTTTGTGTGATTTTTTAAAAATTTGCAAATGATAAATTGGGCTCAAATCTCGGATTATGTAACATTTTGAGTGAATACTCAAAACTGGCAGATTTAAAAAAGTTGCACCTAAAAAATACTCACCCATCGAATACTGGTTTGTTATGTTATTTGTTATGTTACTGTTTTTTTATGTTATTTTTTTTTATGCAACACGTGCCATATATTTTTGGTGTTTTTTGATACAATCATACAGCACTTTTTTAAAAAATGCAAGGAACAAATATAAAGAATAAAAAAAAATAGAGATGGATAGAAAAATTTAGATGAAAATTTGAATGATACTAGCAGCTCAGGTGTATATGCAGGAGGGTGCGCAGGTCCAGGGTGGTAGCCAGCTGCAGCACGTGGTACCGGATCCAGCACTCTAAAATTTTAAGGAAAAAGGTTGCTAAAATAAAAATAAGACTTTTATATCATATAAAAATATAAAAGTTTCAAGTTGGGAGCAAGTAACCAGCACGTCTCACATAGGTGCGCCCATTCATGGTAAGTGCACCTGCTCTATTCTCAGACAGGTGTATTGTGTTCTCTTTTGTCTATATTATGGTGGTAATAACCAGACTTGTCGGTTCTAATAAAATGGGCTCAGTATAGCCACCCATGGAGATCTAAGTATTTTATCTGTAATACAGATACTAAACATTATGGGGGACATTTATTATTATGCACCCTGGTGTTTGCCACCAAAAAGGCAAAAATTTCTGCAAAAACCATCGGTGTTTGTTTGTTTGTTTTTTTATTGTGGTTTAATCCACTAACCTGATAAGTAGACGGGGGAGGTGGGCGCGGCAAGGGGGAGGCATGGCTTCCCCTTATGAGGCTTTATCTAAGACTACGAGTACGAGTCTTGATTGTAGTCCTCTAAAGACTTATGGCCTTCCTTACACAAAGATTTTTTTGGTGTTAAAATAATTTTATAAATATATTAATGCTATTGTAACCCATCTTATATTTTGGAGTTTTATATTATTGTTAGCTATTAGCTAATCTTCAAGTATCAGAGGCAGAGCCAAAAAGTCTAGGATAGTCCATGGTTATCAGCAAGCAGAAAATTATCCTTTTTTCAGAGAAAAAATATTCCATGCCCATCCCCCTTCTTTGCTTAAACATGGATCCTGTAAAGCTTCTAATGTTCTCGACTGGAAAATGGAAAATGGTGCCTATCAGCATGGACGCCAATGTAAGAGCATAACTCCTCAACCCTAAACTTCTGTAAAAATTCTTGCAGAAATTTCTGCTACTGTCCCACTTCTCTGAATGGTGTTTGCAGATCTCCATCTACTTGTTACAGAAGAGACCCCATTCTAAGGAACGGAACAGTCCCAGGAATTTCTGCACCAATTCTGCCCTTTGTGGTGTATGTCTCCTTACTGTATCTAGTAGGCTGTTAATGGACAATACAAAGAGCACATATAGAAAGCCTAAACAGCCCTGTTTCATGACTGGAGTTGTGGCCACCGCTAGCGATCATGTGAGCAGTGCCCTATACAAGGCGGGATGGATTTCCTGCGGCAGGCGGCTCCACAGGTCGCTATTCCTGGCTTGGCTTGCTATTGGCGGCGGGTGAGGTGTAGCTGGAGACAGGTAGGCGGCAAGCAGGAACAAAGCAGGACTTACAGCAGGAACCAGGATAGCAGTCACAGGCAGGAATCACAGATAGCAGGAACCACAGGCAGGAATAACGGGCAGGAATCACAGATAGCAGGAACCATGGAGAGGAATAACGGGCAGGAATCACAGATAGCAGGAGCCATGGAGAGGAATAACAGGCAGGAATCACAGATAGCAGGAGCCATGGAGAGGAATAACAGGCAGGAATCACAGATAGCAGGAGCCATGGAGAGGAATAACGGGCAGGAATTACAGATAGCAGGAACCTCGGGCAGGAATCACAGATAGCAGGAACCTCGGGCAGGAATAACGGGCAGGAATCACAGATAGCAGGAACCATGGAGAGGAATAACAGGCAGGAATTACAGATAGCAGGAACCTCGGGCAGGAATCACAGATAGCAGGAACCTCAGGCAGGAATCACAGATAGCAGGAACCTCGGGCAGGAATCACAGATAGTAGGAACCTCGGGCAGGAATCACAGATAGCAGGAACCTCGGGCAGGAATCACAGATAGCAGGAACCACGGGCAGGAATCACAGATAGCAGGAACCATGGGCAGGAATCACAGATAGCAGGAACCATGGGCAGGAATAACGGGCAGGAATCACAGATAGCAGGAATCACAGGTAGCAGGAACCACGGGAAGGAATCACAGATAGCAAGAACCATGGAGAGGAATAACAGGCAGGAATCACTGATAGCAGGAACCAGTAGCAGCAGGAACCACGGGCAGGAATCACGGGAGGGCTGTGACCACTAGGAATCGTGCAGAGGCTCCAACAGAGGGATCAGGGAGGTGCAGGGATTTATAGGGATCAAATCTAAGCAAATTAGGTTGTGTGTGTGGGGGGGGGGGGGTTGTATTTACCAGTTCAAAAGATAAGGACACGGATGACATTACAGACCATATTTCACAGATCACAAAGTAAAAATAGTGGACCTATATGCGGACCTGAATAATCACTGAACGTGTGAATGAGGCTCAAGTGTAACCATTCCTATGGACCTAGTCCCAGAGAAAAATCAACCATCGAAATATAGGAGGCAGTTTTTGAACAAAAAACTTTTTTAAAATACCTGACCGTCCAGAAACAAAAAAAAAATGTCTGCTTCCATAGTATTGGATAGGAGATTGTAACTGAGATAAGAAATTAACAAATTCATGAAAATTCTACTGCCGTTTGGCATTACACAGGTGCTTTCGCTGCCAGTGATAACTGAAATACTGAAAGACAGATCCATAGTACAACCTCTATTATTAAATATGGGTCAATAAAGCCTCATAACACGGGATTTACCACAATGTCATCTCAGAAATATAAAAAATAAATAGCTCAGATGTATGTTACACTCTATGTATGGATTATAGCTCGTAGCGGCTTCTTCCATTGGAATATAGATATTTGGGATTTGTCATTGTACAATTCCAGTTTCATTTTGATTCCTTTTCCAAGAATGTAAATGTTTCACCGCATTAATTGTGGCATGTCGCTTTAAAAACAAAAATGCATTTCATGGCTACCCCTGCCGTAATGTCTGCTTCATCTAATTTTCCTAATTCTCCGAAGACCATTGATAAATGACCCACCGAATCCACATTACTGCTGATCCAACCTTATAGAATATACGTGGACCTCAGGGATCTTTCTATTATGGTAACACAAACAAAACTCTGTTATCTGTTATTAAGACCCCCGACGCCAGGCATCGCCCATTGCTCACGCTTTGTTATTCTATACATAACCGCTACTTTTTATTTGACAGCATCTTAAACTGGTAATTTGTGACGGGAGAAGAATGACTTTCTTCAATTTCCTGAACAATAGAGACAACATGGAAAAATCTCAACAAACATTGTCATTATCGGCAATTGTCTCTAAACGTGGTGTGAATCGCATTTCTAAATGGAGTAAGGAAAGGGCAGAGAGACGCCAATAACCGATCCTAATGGAAACATGTTATAGAGAGTCCAGTGTTCTGCTTATAAGCTCCTTACTAGAGATGAACGAGCATGCTCTATCGGGTATCGTCAAGTATCGGGCTACTCCATAGTACTAGTACTGTGTGCTCCTGTACAAAAATCTGGTTGAAACTCGATCAACGCAGTAAGGTTTCTGTAGGCTGAACTTGATGGACTCTTTTTTCAACTTTATTAACTAGGTTTGTAACAGTCTCGAAGGTCTTCCGGATCAGTGGAGAGGTCCAGTGCTAATCCGGAAGGTTGGATCTCCATGGATACAGAGACCCAATCAGACGATAATGCTTACCCGACCTTCCGGACTAGCAGAGAATCTCTCTGCTGATCTGGAAGGTCCAAAGGTGACAGGTACACTTTAAACCACATTGGGGTGGCGCGGGGAAAATATACTTACTGCAGTAGCCCTCTTTGCTGTCTCAGATCAGCCAATCAGTGGCTGAAGCAGGGCTGTAGATGCTGATTGGAGGAGCAGTCTCCAATCAGCCAATCAGTGCCTACAGCAGTGTCCTGCACCAGCTTTTGATTGGCTGATCGGCAAAGGTGTAGACAGATGAAAGACCAGAGCGGTAAGTATAATTTTCCTGCTCCCCTCTCCACCAACAGAGCACAGTCTGACCCCCAGGGGGTAAACTTAACCTTCTCATGGTGGGGTGGTTTACACTGTTTGCAAATGGAAACCAAGAGCCTGGTTATTCTTGTGGGAGGCTGCTTTTAAAAATTTTCATGTTTGTATTGGGTCTGTATCTTGCCATTGCGGTGAGCTGTTGTATTTTTCTGTGTTTTTGTGTTTGCAATTTCAGCCATAGCAACGTGCTCCTGCCTAGTGTGAATGGTGTTCTAGGAGAGCTGACCAAATTTGTCTTTTTTTCTGTGTTTCGGATGGGGGGAGTGGCTGCCTCTACTTGGTCGTGCACTCCACCCATCCCACCCAGGTGGTGTAATTACTTTTGCAGGTATAAGATGGATCTTGCATGCCCAGAGCATAGGCTTACTACATGCCATGGAGAAGCCATAGTATAGTGTAGGGTCCACCCTGAGCATGAGGCCACCATATCGCAGTGGGGTGGTTTACACTGTTTGCAAATGGTAGCCAAGAGCCTCATTATTTTTTGGAGATTTTTTTTAGCAGTTGGGGGGGGGGGGTTGCTTTTAACGATTTTTTATGTCTGTAGTGGGTCTTTTTCTTGCCAATTGAGCTGTTTCATTTTTATATGTTTTTGTGGGTTAACTTAACCCCCTGGGGGCCTGTCTCTGGTTAAATACTCAAATCTCCCAATCGAGCATTCAAGTCGAGTAACGAGCATTCGTGAATTTTGGTGCTCGCTCATTTCTACTCCTTACCCCATTTATTTCCACCTAATATCTTAATAAGAAATACATACAGTATGTTCGGTAAAACTCTGATAGTACATTTTACATTGACATTTTTTTGGTATTGAAGCTCCATTGTTTTCACTGATTCTTCCCAAATTCTCTCCGTCTGCGAGAAATCGTGCAGTGCACACGTAATGATCAGCTCCATGAAGGCCATATTCACTTTGAATGGAAATATTTAAATGATCACCAGCGACGCCACATGATACCTGTACAAGCTTTCCAGAGGAAATGCAATTTTCCTTCGCTTTGGGAGAGTTGCCATTTACTTGTAAGGAATACACGGAAGTTCTACAATGTAAAACGCAATTTCCATCATTACATGAAATATACATCAATGCTCTAATTTACATGCAGTTACTTCAACGTATTAAGCAATAGACCATTCATTTTCCGGACTGTGGAAGGAAATAAATTGCATGCGATGTAGAAGTAATGGCAGCACTTGTAGCTTCCTTTATTTGATGAGAGAATTGTATCCAGTGCTTGCGGATTCGAGCTCTGGATCTTCCTGCAGCAGTCGGGACATGGTGAAGCCGCTCTGGTCAGACAGATCGCCTGATTGCCTCCAGTTAAAAGCATAATAATTGTTAAAGGGATTGTCCAGGAACATAATTTGTTTCTGTTTTGCTCGGAGCTCATTGACCCCTTAACCCCTTCAGGACCGGACTTATTTATGTTTTTGCGCTTTTGTTTTTTCCTCCTTGTGTTTAAAAGGCCACAGCGCAAGGACCTCTGAAGTGTACGTCCTTCTTCTACGTCCGTCAAGCTATATCCCCAAATTTGTGATATTGACAAATTAGACTTAGAGGTATAGTTGTGTGTCTTGATTTCCGAGTTCAAGGATTACCGATATGGCAGCAGCCTGGTGGGTTTAGGCAATAGTAAAACCTATACATATATATAACATTTTAAAAATAAAAAAATAAGTGATTGCGCTGTATTTTCCACTTTCCATCCAGTCCACGCTTTGGTGTATGATACAGTATGAGGCTATGTTCACACAGCGTAACATCGGCAACGACAGCTGTATTTTGTACGCTTAGGCACTCTGCATATTCTTGTATGGGATCCCGGCTGGAGCGTATACACATAGTATACGATCCGGCCGGGATCCCAAGCGGCACGGCAAAGAACTGATATGTCAGTTCACACAATGAAGCGATTGGCTCCGGCCGCTTGCTTCATTATGTGCTATGAGGGGTTCTGATGCGCATGCGCCCGCATCAGAACACTGCGTCCGGAAAGATCATCTTTTCAGTGAACATGGCCTAGCTTGGACAGTGTGGTACCAAGTTGACTCCACCATAAGTGGCTGTTACATGGAGCTTACACTCTCCTGCTTCAGGTTATGAGTCGGCACTTAAGCTTTTTTCTTCTATTACATAGGATCCGTAATTTGCGATAGTCCACCGCCTAGCGCTCGCTGCCTCCATCCTATTCATTCTAAAGTCCTTTGGTCTCCCCTGATAAGTTTTATGATAAATGGAAACTCCCTTTCCTGTAGAAACAAGGTCACAACATTGAAATGAAACATGGCTTCTTAGCTGTGTGCATCTCCATCACCATAATCACGCTGCTGGTAAGCGCAGCTCCATCCACCGCCTTGTTTTATGTCCGAGCCCTGGGATATTGCTCATTTGTAAGTACCTAATTAGCACCGGAGTGAAATCTGAGCAAACAGCACGGTATCTCCTTTGAAAGGGGACGCACCTTGCAAAGCGCGATCAAAAACACGTTTGAGTTCTGTCGTCCGCCAAGGTGACATAAATAAGACAGCCATTGTACCTTGTTAATCAGGTCTTGCTAATCTAAACAATGTTCTTTTCCGCCATTCTAATGAGGCAATTTGCTTGTGCATTGAAGAGGCCAAGAATGAAATCGTAAAAGCTTTGATGTGGCGATTTGCGAGCGGCATCTTAGAATGCAGGTGTTCATCTCTACAAATACAATGCCTTTCATCCCATTGTAAGCCGCGAAACCTGGATCCTTCCCACCTCTAAGACTCTATATAGAAAGAGCTTATTGCAGCCACTTGTATGGATCAAATCCGTAATCCCTCGGCTTCAATGACTCGTCCTTATTAAACAGATTCATTTATCGGTATTGTCTCCCAAATTAACGGACGGTAAAAGAGCAACGGGGAGATCCTCTTCTCTTACACGTCCGGACATTAGAATCTTGTTGCATTGAGGCACAGGCTATACGTGTATGTGTATAGCAGAATACATCTGTTCATCTCGGATGACACCAATTATTCACGGCCATGTGAGGTGACATTTTTGCGCCTATTTTTTAGTGTTCTGACTTTGAGGGACTCCGATAAAACTTAAGATATAGGTGCAGGTATATATTCATCCACAAGACCATAAATACTATTTTACCTACATGGAATAAAAACCTATAAATTGTCCTTTAACCCCTTAATGACCGAAGGGGATTGGTGCCCAGATGTCCAGGTCAACTTTAAGCAATGTTCCTCCTCGTCTTTATTGAACATGAACATTATTAATGGCTGTCATTATAAAACAATGAAGATATCCTAATTCTGATATTGGAATTACAGCTTTTCTTTATGCAATCTGTGCATTTTCCATAGGCTTTGATAGAACATATTATTAGATAAACAGCAGACATTTTTCATGCCAATTTTTAAACCGTTTTTATTGTTTTCCTTTTAGGCTATGTTCACACAACATAACTTTTCGCAAAAGTACGACCACTGTTGCAATCAGCAACAACGGCCGTACTTTTTACGAAAAGATACGTTTCCTTGTCATCTATGAAACGTGAATAGCAGCCGCAGAAAACCCTGTGTATTGGAGTTGTATTATAGACTTAGGCTATGTTCCCCCAACTTCCCCCATCTTTTTTTGGCAGTTTGAGTCCATTATTGTACAAATGACGGCCAGGATTATCAAATACCTTATTTGGGCTCAAACAGTCGAAAAAAGATGTTGGGAAATAGCCATATACTTATATAGAAGAGTGAAGCAAGCCTGAATAACCTCATAAGTAGTTCCTGGTCTTGGAGGGAAGGAGGTGGTCGGGAGTGGACACAGGGGCTTGGAGGCTGCCCTGGGTCAGGCGGGTCCAACCCCAGGCGTGGTATGGACACTGTCGGAGACACAGACCAAGAATGGTTTGATTTGGTTTTTCCTGTGTGATATACTGTATAAAAAAAAGGGAAAAGAAAAAAATTATATGTATATGTATATATATTCGGTAAAGATAGAGATGGATAGAATAAAAAAGAAAGTGAATAGAGAAGCCTGCTATGGAAGTAAATGGCCCCCTTAATTGGGTTGGATTCCCCCTAACCGGGAGCCTAAGCCAGGTGGAGTGACTCCAGTAAGATGGTTAAGGGTGGCATAATATATGCATCCTGAGCAATCGGAGGGAAAGATGGGGACCCTTGAAGTGGGGGTTGAAGACTCAGCGGGGTTGCACCTCCTGGAGGGGGGACCTGGACGAGTGTGACAATGTTTAAGGACGCTGGTTGACCTCAGGGAGATCAACCAAAACACCACAGAGACACCATCACGTGCCTCAACGTCAGTGTATTCTAGGACATTGCCCCCTGAGAAATCAAATATGCCAAAGAACACTGCAGAGACACCATCATGTGTCTCGACATCAGTGAACTAGCCAGACCTTCCTCTAGGAAGGAACAACCAAGCCGAAGAATGTCTCCAATTAAGGAAACCACCCAAGCAAGGTATCCATCCACAGACATCTGTTTCGGGGTTTTTTCCCCTCATCAGTGTGGAGTAGGTTTCTGGTTAGTGGGAGCAATGACTAGTAAGTGCACGCAAAAGGACGCTGGTTGATCTCCCTGAGGTCAACCAGCGTCCTTTTGCATGCATCTACTAGTCATTGCTCCCACTAGCCAGAAACCTACTCCACACTGATGAGGGGCAAAAACCCCGAAACAGCTGTCTGTGGATGGATACCTTGCTTAGGTGGTTTCCTTAATTGGAGACATTCCTTGGCTTGGTTGTTCCTTCCCGGAGGAAGGTCTGGCTAGTTCACTGAAGTTGAAACAGGTGATGGTGTCTCTGGAGCGTGGCAATGTTAAGATGGTATTGCAGGTTATATATAATATATTTAAAAATAGGAGATGGATATTGGAGAATTTTTGTAAGGGAAAAAGGGATATGGTCTGTGGAACCGGCGGTGCTTTCCTTTCACCGTCTTTTCAATAAAAAGCAATAGACCTTTAAAAATAGCGGCACCCAAAAGGGCTTTGAACGCTGTAACCGGATGGGTTCATTTCAGAAAATTAAAGTGTCTTATTGATGTAATGAGAAGGAATGTATTATTTTAATGTCTTGTGTGTGTATATATATATATATATATATATATATATATATATATATATATATGTATATATATTTATTCGTATGGCTATGTGTGTAGAAGTCATTGTAGTTGTGTGTGTGTATGTATACTGTCACACCTATGTCAACTGTCCAGCCATATACCTTCACAATAGTGTAAACATTGGAGGATACAGTTGTTTGTTGCTATTGTTGTATGGCTGAAAGAACCTTATAGCTGTAATTGTAAAACTGGGTCCCCATTGTGCTTGGTAAATATGTACAAGGCCGGAGAAACATCAGATAACTTCCATTCATGGTCATCAGTGGTCTACATAGACATACAAGCACATCACCCCCACCCAAACTTACTATAAAGGTCGGGGGTATGTAGCTTTGAGCCAGCCTCAGCTGGGACCATGGATGGAAGGTGCCCAGCACCCTGGAGGTCATCGAGGGAAATGGGCGTATATTAGACCATAATATACAAAGGGGCTCCCCATTTCATTGTGGATAAAACAACTATGCATCTGCACCATCTGTAACTACAGCTAAGTATTGTTCTTTGTATTAAATACCTTATTTTTCTATTAATCTGTGTGGTTATAGCCTTCTCCGACTATTATCAAAAGCAATCGGTTACAAACGCGGCCGTCTTTCATCCTAAACTTAAATAATATATCGACAACCGTCATTGTAATGACGTCCGCCAGAGTGTGTTAAACAACGGAGGTAATTTGGTGCTCAAAATAAGGGCAGTTATTTTGAATATCAAATAATGACTGTTAAAGTTCGTTGTGTGAACGCGGCCTTAGATCTACATGGAAAACCTGCAGCATATCCACCGTGTACATTTACCAGAAGAAAGCGACTCTGAACCTACCTCCAGGTCTACTTCTTCTTATTAAACCAGAGAACATTTGTAATTTCCATCCTGACACACTATGATGTGACGGAAAGGAAGGATTTCCTGTTCACCTCGAAACGAAGGCATTAACCAAAACAAGAGGCTCCTTCATATTCTAAGTAGAGGTACTCTATAAAGTGGCCTCTCGAAGCCTCCTTACCCACCATAGATTCCATTTCACGTCTCTCTCTTCCGAGGTGGCATTCTTCTCTTTTTTACAGCATATATCTCGTTTGGTTGTTGGTTGAAATCAGAATATTTATGACTCGTAGCAGCAGACACCTGCGACAAAATCAGCATCTACTTATTGGATTTCACTTAATTTGCTGATTAAGTAAAATCCAAATTTCCAAGATACATTTCAATGGGGTATGTGCACATAAATATACCTTGCCTCCGTTTGACAGATGGGTAATTCTGGCGAGATTACAGGCTGCTCACTCTAGAAGGAGCCCTTGTATTTATTTTTTTTACTTGATAAATTTAACCCTTACAAGTACAAAGAAATACTGCAAGGCAAGAAAACCAGAGACCGAACATCACACAGAGCTCATAGACTTAGGGTCCTATTACACGGGCCGATGGGGGCTTGATAATAACTGTAAATGAGCGTCGATCTGCTAGATTGGCGCTTGTTTACTGGGCGTATTACACAGCCCGTTAATCGTTTAACGATCGTTTATTGGTAACGATGTCCATGCAGCCCTTGCTTAAACTCTATACATTACCTATCCATGCTGCAGGGCTCCTCTTGCTCTCTGCTTCTTACCGGGTCCCGCGCTCTGCAGCTCCTGAGTGGCCTTTCTCAGCTAACAGGCCGCTCAGCTCAGGCTGTGGCTCAGGCCGTGGCGGTCCTGGCCTATGATTGGCTGAGCGGCCTGTCAGCTCAGACAGGCCGCTCTGAAGCTGGAGAACACGGGACCCGGGGAGTAGCAGAGCGCAAGAGGAGCCCTGCAGCCTGGATAGGTAATGTATACAGTTTGGAAATCGTCAGCCGCCGGCCGCTCACTGCTATTACACATAGCCATGAGCGGTCGGTGCCCAACAATTATAGGTCCAAACCTATAACAACGATCAGCTGATGATCGTTGTTGAAACTATCCGACCCTTCAAATTTGGATGTCAGATCATCGGAAACAAAGGAGGGAAGTACCCATCTTGCAGCGTTCTTGCATCCAGCATTGATGGTTAATGAAAAAAAGGATAGGGCGCCTGATGACAACTGATGTTTTTTATAATCATTCGTCATCAAAAGAAGGATGCTGGACCGCCTGATGTATGTGAACCTGCCCTTACTTAGAGCACACAAATAAATGATTGAGGCAGCTTTAGGCTATGATCCCACTACGTAAAAATGACGGCCGTCTTTCCGATCAGGGGTCAATTTAGCTTTGAAATGTGCGGAGTGGCTGTCAAGCTCCAGGAAAACTAAAAAAAAAAGTGATACTCACCTGCTTTGATACCCCACTGATATAATTTTGACATTCCTGGTCTTCGACAATCTTGTAGGGTCGACAGGCCACAGGGACAGACCACCGAGCAACAGTGAGCGGTGCAGCCTGGGAGCATCAGAGCAGCAGCAGTGGGGTATTAGGGCAGGTGAGTATTGCTTATTTTTTGTTTTTATGCCACCCAGTTCATTTACATTTTTTTTCTGGGACTAAAAAACTCCTGTATGACATAAGACACTCTGGTGCCACGTAATAAAGCAAATATTGGCAAAGTACAAATCAATTGTATCTCTTTTTATTTTCTCAAATATTTATAAATATCTATATTCTAATCTTTATTCTAATATTTATTCTTCTTCCAGCTAATTTTTCTGCAATTAATGCAGCTGAATTGCATTTCACACAGACTCCATTCAAACTGTGTTTTGAAGCCCTCAACAGTGACAGGTGTGGTAAGTATTTTTGTCCTTTTGTCGAATTTGTCATTTTTAAGAAATTTACTTTTAAAGACCCATAATTTCCCATAGAAATGAGTGGCGTTATTAACACAGCCCTAACCAGCCAATCACAGCACATATGCAAATAGCTGAAATGAATAGAAACTCGCAGGTCTTTCATTCATGTAGTCACATGTCCCCTCTTGGCCAATAGAAGATGGCAGGTCTTTATCTTTTTGCCTCACTGACATAAATACAGGTTCCCACAATTCGAGCAATTTTCGTTACCTTTATAAGCCATTGTGGATGTCACTGTCAAGGGGCTAGTACCAAATTCGGTCTTAAAGAGGTGGTATCAAAGTCGCTCATAAAGGAAAGGTGCTAAAGTTGCTCTTAAAGGAACAATGCCAAAGTCGCTCTTAAAGGGTCGGGGCTGAAAAAGCTCTTAAAGGGCCTGGGCCAAGTCGCTTGTAAAGGGACGGTACCAAAGTCGCTCTTAAAGGGGCAGTATCAAAGTTGTTTTAAAGGGGTGGTACCAAAGTCGCTCTTAAAGAGACGGTACCAAAGTTACTTTTAAAGGGTGGGTACATAAGTCGCTCTTAAAGGGATGACACCACAGTGCTCTTAAAGGGAGGGTACCAATGTTGCTCTTAAATGGAAGGTATTAAGGGTTTAAGTTTCCCTTAAAGGGAAGTTACTGGTGAAGGTCCACTCCCTTTAAGCACTCTGTATTTTCTCCTGAAAATCTACATCTAGTTCTTTCTAGTTATTAAACTACAGATTACAAAAGCGGATATGATACTAATCAAAACCCTCGCGCTTTACTATGAAAAAAGTCCAACGCATTTGTCTACTCCAGTTTTAATGGGGCGATGGACAAGCTTAGAGTAATAAACTCCCAGAGAAACCTGTTAACTAGGATCCCGAAATGTTAGGGTTCATCCACGATATTTATTATCACGTATGCCTAAAGAGATGACAAAGCACTTACTGTATATTTTATGTTATGGCGTATTAGATCTGTTTGCAGCGTGGTATCTATCATCCGTTCCGGACCACGACACTAGTCTCCGGCTCTTATTGACAAGTCATTCCTCTCCCAGGTGCCGATCGGGTTCATTTGTAAATGATTCGGCCATAATGATCCACGTCTAGGGAACCAAGCCGTAGATATTTGTCCAATCGCCCTCCCGCAATCTTGCTGCGAATCCATATAAACCTGTTCCCTGTCTCCCCCACAATTTTGCTGTCTCAAAGAAATGGCAAGTGTAGCTCAGCAGTATTTGAAATACTAAAATATTAATGCATTATTTATAGCATCCCACATAACTATGCAAAATAAGCAGAAAAATCCCATTGCATAAGAAACATTAATGCATATTTGATCATCAAGATTTTACCATCATTTTATTTAGCTTTCCAGTGCAATAGTAACACTAGTTAGAATGTTCCTTCTCTGGGGTAAATAAACATCCTCAAACCAGGCTACTGAATATCTAAAATCCATTAAAATTGAAGATTACAAGAGAGCGCATGACCACAGCGGACTCATATTCAACAAATGTAATTGGTAAGGCAGAGTTTATGCAGAGACTGGCAAAAGAGAGTCAGAGAGGAGAAGTAAATAAAATGCGAGCCAACAAAAAAAAAAAAAAAAAAAAAACTTTAGTGTTACAAACTGACAAAACTGTTAGTGGTGTGAGCATGGTCAGAATTCTAGACCTAATGTAGTATCAGTTGTGATGCTTAAAGTGAATGCACCACCGGTACACGGCTTTGTTGTTTCTTACATGTATAGACCAGCGCTGGTGCGGGGATGACGGTGTTGCGGTCCTTTTTTAGTAAACCGCCGCCGGATTCCCGCACACGGTGCTGGTCTATTAGCGAGCAGCAACCAGGCATGAAGGCGGGACAGCCGGCCCCCCAGTGTGACGATCTCCCCTCCCCTCTTCATTGATTCTAATGGAGCCACGTCACAGAGGAAAGGGCAGATCGTCATATTGGGGGCCAACGGGCCCGCCTTCACTGCTTCATGTCCGATCGGTGCCCGGTAATAGAAAAGTGCCGTGAACGGGAACAGGACAGCAGTTCAAAAAAAGGACCGCGCCACAGGCGTCCTCGTTTTAACCCCAGTCTATTCATGTAAATAACAGAGCAGATACTACAAGATGGAGGCGGGTGCCCGGCAGTTAGTTCTGGGATGCAATGCATGCTGGGAGATGTAGTTTCCTGTCCGGGTGCCATGATGTAAAACTGGAATCATTTGTAGACGTTTGAATCTTGGGCCAGGAGACAAGTAGAAAAGGCGTAGACCCCGGCACCGGCATCCTTGTGCCAGCGCCAGTCTATTCATGTAAATGGTACAATTCGCTTTAAAGTTTTTTTTCTATTAAGAACACATATTCCCTATCCACAGGATAAGTGTATCATCCTGCCGAGACCCCCCTACAATCTCTAGAATGAGACTCCCAAAGCTCCCATCTAAATGGAGCGATGGGCGAGTATCGGCACTGCTGCTCCTTTCATTGTCTGTGGTGGTGCCAAAGATAGTTGCGAGGATTCTGGATAAAGGGTTAATGCGGTGTGTTCTTATCATCGAATGTTCTAAGGTTTAACATCTATGACCCCCATCAATAAGGAAATGGAGGCACCTTCATATTTTACACTGTGTCATTCCTGATGACTTGCTAAGCAGAGAATTACGGCCGTATTACATTGTCCGATATACTTTGTAAGCCAGTTGCTGCCTATATAGAAAATAATAAAGCAATATTTTACCTCTCTGGGCTCTCCAGCTTCCCTCCGCCTTCTCCCAGTGTTCCCTGAAGCCGCCGCTAGCTGTTCTGAGACACCTCTCAGGTGAGAGGCTGCTCAGCCAATCACTGGCTGAGACCGATCAGCACCATGGCCAGTGATTAGCTGAGCAGCTTGTCACTGATGAAGCTTCAGCAATGGCTGCAGTGATCTGGGGGAAGCCGGAAGGACAAGGGGAAGCATGGAGAGGTAAGGTATAGCTTTATTATTTGGTCTGCACTTTCATAGGCCGCTGACCATGCACCTCCTGATACACAGAGCGATACACAGTCGGCGTCCAAATATCCACTCCTCTGTACTCCCCCTCCCTTCTGAAAGGGAGCACATGTGATCTTTGTCTCTTCTGTAGCCAGGCAAGTTGTAACCCCATCCCCCACTGACATCACACAATGATCACCTGCCCAAGGGCGGGGAAACAACAGTCTCTCCTGAGCAGTACAGGGGAAAGGAGACACTGTTGTTTCATCTCTCTGATTAATCTAGATGAATAGATAGATAGATAGATAGATAGATAGATAGATAGATAGATACATAGATACACCCTGGGTGAGTTCCTCGAGTCCTATTGAATCAGAATAGAGTATGTTGGCAGAACCAACCTACCATGGTCCATGGTTATCCAATCTTCTGATGGCAAGATAAGCGGCATGTCGATCGGATGAGGAAACATCATGACAGGTACGATTAATGTCTGAACAGGTGGGGCATGTCTATAGTATAGGGTCAGCCACTTATCGCGGTGGTATGGTCCACAGTATTTGATCAAACAATATGCTCATTTATTCTATAGCAGTATTGCAGGTTATAAATATCTATATTATACATGTATCTCAGCATCTGCGGTGTACTACTGCTGGGCTTGTTTAATGTCGACTATGGTTGAGACTCCATTGGTGCAACATCCGTTCAGCTCCACCACCGCAGTGGGGTCTAGAAGCAAACGACAGATCACACGATTAGTCACAAATGATATATTAAAGCTAATTCCAATGACACTGAGAGCTTGTGACTGACATCAATGCTCGGGGCCATCTATGAGCAGCGTAAGCTGTTACATGTCGGATATACACCACCGAATGTCAGATTCTAATTAGAAGTCAGCAGAATTTTTGTTTTCTTTAGGAGAAGAAACTCGTCGGCACTTTACAACCAATAAGTCTTGTTTGAAGGAGAGATGCCCTCCGAGCTTCTAACCACTTCTCTACCACCCATAGACTTTAAATGGACGCTCCTAGCCCTGCAAGGATAATATTAAGTGAACCCCAGGATTAGTGGCTACTTGATCGATCAAGCAGCCGCAGGATAAGAGCCCAGCAGTCGCTGACAGCCTGACCATCGAGAAAAAGCTGCTTTCTTTTTCATTCTTAAAGTTTATCGTGAGGTTTCCTCTAGTTCTACTAACTCAAAAACATGTTGTTTAGCCGCCTGCTAAAAGCATACAGGATAGACGGCGTCCATCTTGTTTAGACCCTGCAACAAAGTGCAAAGAACTTGAAACAGGCAAAGGCCATAACTATAGGGGGGCCGTGGCTGTCATCACATCAAGTCCTCATGTATAGGGGAACCAGTTGGCAACATACAACGTAAAATAAATAATAGTACAAAGAAAGAGACGTATGGCACTCACCCAAAAGTAGTGGGGTCTTCTATTTATTCATAGACACGATGTGCAGGCAAGGAAGGGGGAAGACAGCAAGTGGGCACGTCTAGAGAGGCAACAGTTTCACACTACAGGTGCGCTTTGTCAAGCCCAGTGCACAGTTTCGCGCTGCAGGTGCGCTTTGTCAAGCCCAGTGCACTGGGCTTGATAAAGCGCACCTGTAGCGCGAAACTGTTGCCTCTCTAGACGTGCCCGCTTGCCATCTTCCCCCTTCCTTGCCTGCACTTTGTGTCTATGAATAAATAGAAGACCCCACTACTTTTGGGTGAGTGCCATACATCTCTTTCTTTTTACTATTATAGACCTCCATCTTACCTCTGTGTGTGCACCACCCTAGGAGTCTGTTCAGACACGACCTTTTTGCTAATTGCTCATTTATTATGCTGCTATAGCAGTGGTGGCGACCTCTCTCTCTCTCTCTCTTGGGTAAAATAAATAAATTATTGTTTCATGCTGCCTGAATCATGGTCTGTATGAAATAGGAACGGGCTCTCTGATTATTTAACTTTAATGTACCCTGCTCCATTTCAGAAAAAAACATAACTTTACAGATGAATGTGGTATAAGGTCAAGGAGGTCGCCTCTCTGTATACTTGTCAGCCCCACTAGGCCTTATGGACAGGAAAGGAGCTGTTCACCATATCTAGTACAGCGGGGGGGGGGGGGGGGCTTCATTGACTGGTCTCTCCCTATACACACGCATAAAGAGAGGGCTGCCTCCTTAGCTGTATACCATAGTCCAGGTTTAACTTTGAGACTATGGGGAGAGATTTATCAAACATGGTGTAAAGTGAAACTGGCCCAGTTGCCCCTAGTAACCAATCAGATTCCACCTTTCATTTTGCAAAGAGTCTAAGAGGAATGAAAGGTGGAATCTGATTGGTTGCTAGGGGCAACTGAGCCAGTTTCACTTTACACCATGTTTGATAAACCTCCCCCTATGTTCCTGCTACGGGATCATACCGGGGAAAGACGGCCATCTTGTATCATGATCATTATTTGCAACTGTCAATATTACCTGACGGCCGCCTTTCCCCAGGATGATCCTGTAGCCTAAAACTATGATTTCATGGCACATTATAAAAATGAAGCCTGTGTCTGATTTTTACTCTCCATGCGTCAGACGCCCTGAAACATGTTACGTGGTCCATTGTAAGAGCCTTATGCATGCCAAGTCATAGTTGTATGGTTCTGGTACAGATTATCCATTGAGGTTCAGGAGTCTAATGTCAGCAAAAAAAAAGCATACGACTACAAAGAGCCAAATGTATATTAAACAATAACGTGCCAGCGAAAGACTTAAAGGGGTTTTCCAGCGCTACAAAAACACGGCCACTTTTGTACCACTCTTCTCTCCAGATTGGGTGGGGTTTGAAACTCGGTTCTCTTGAAGTAAATGGAGCTTAAAGGGGTTATCCAGCGCTACAAAAACATGGCCACTTTTGGAGACAAGAGAGGGGGAAAAGTGGCCATGTTTTTGTAGTACTGGATAACCCCTTTAATTGCAAGCCACACCTGAACCGAAAACAAGAGTGGGGCAAAAGTGGCCATGTTATTGTAGCCCTGGATAAACTAGTGAGAGAAATGCTGAACAGACCTGTGTATTACTTACATCATTCCGTTTAGCAGTTCTCCTAATATGCAGGAGAATGGACTTTGTGCTAGCCACTCTCTCCGCCCTCCATATGTTGATTGACAGATATCTTCTTACATACAGTTTTAGTAGATAACTGCCAAGCTGGTGGGCTAAGTATGTTGGTGCTCATGGATATCAAGGACTAATGAGCACACACACATAATGGAGAGGACTACTTATTGTCCATGTTATTCAGGAGGAGATCTCTGGATCAGCTGCACAGAACAATGTAAGTGATACCTCTTTCTGCTCAGCTTCTCTGTCACTGGTTTATGCTGCCCCGAGATAGGACGCCATATAACTACTGACTCTAACAATGCAGTACAACGTATGTCTGTTGCCCTGTATTTACCAGCTAATTTGCCTTAAATAAGAAATTCATCTCAGTTCCCAAAATCTTCTATCCTTCATTGCTTTGTCCGCAGGATTTGGGTTACAGGGTCTTGATGCAATGCGTAGGGACGTTCTGTAAGTGCCATAAAACCAGCTATTCCCTAAAAGATCAGTTCTAAGGAGATAAATCTTCCTTCTGCCTCATTAGCATCCCGACTTTACACACCCCGCAGGAGAAAGCGATCTGGGAAGACACAATTAAATATTAGGACTTCCATCGCCTAATTGGAGTTGGCTTGTTTAATCTAGTGTAAAATATATGCACTCCGCTGACCACTTCTTCCTGATGGGCATTTTACAGTCTGGAGCCCGGCTCACTCCACGCTTTACATTATGAGGTTACTCTACCAGCGCCATGCTTAGATTTATGGTATAATATCATTTTAATGTACAGAAATAATAGTTAGGATTAGAAACACCTTCCTAAGGAGTTAATGGGTTGAATTTACAGACTGTATAAAAAAAAAAAATTTGGACGCTATGGTAAAAAAAATTACAACAAAAATGACATTTATGTCCTGCATGAAGTGGTGTATTCTCTCCAGTCTGACACAGTGCTCTCTGCTGCCACCTCTGTCCATGTCAGGAACTGTCCAGAGCAGCAGCAAATCCCCATAGAAAACCTCTCCTGCTCTGGACAGTTCCTGACATGGACAGAGGTGGCAGCAGAGAGCACTGTGTCAGACTGGAGAGAATACACCAATTTATGCAGGGCATACATCAGCTGATAAGTACTGGAAGAGTGGAGATTTTTTAAATAGAAGTAAATGACAAAATCTGACACCAGTTGAATAGAAAGAAGTGGTTAGTGGAGTGCATATATTTAACAGTAGATTAAGCGAGACAGCTCCAAGCGATGGAAGTCCCCTTTAAGTGAAAATGCAGGTGTATCAAGTTACTCCACGTCATGAATATAACCCCTGTGCTTCCCATATACATTAGCTATACATATAGATTTGATTAGGGTCTTGCAATGTTTCAGAGTGACAGCCCATTCAGCCAATTGCAGGCCGCGGTGCTGTCCCGTCCTAATCAGCCTGTGATTGGCTTCACTGTAAAAGACACTGGGACGAGACCAGAGAAGAAGGACCCTGAGAGAGCACGGACATAAAGAACGTTTAGCTGATTCGGCACAAGCCCAAACTTACATTAAAGTTCGGTGAACCTGCCAAAAGGTCCAATCATCCGACCTGCACGATGATCAATGCTCCACAACATGATGCCGATAGCTTAGGTAGCATTCTCATGGCGATGGGTTCCCTTTAAAGGGGTTATCTAGACTTAGGGCCCTATCCCACAGGATGATTATCGTGCAGAAAATCATAATATTGTTCGAATTTAAACAATAATCGTTCTGTGTAATTGCAGACAACAATCGAAAAATCTCTGTATGTCGTTGATCGTTGATTTAGATCTGACACTAAAATCATTGCTAATTGTTCTCTGTAATTTCGCATTCGTTCAGGTTAATGATAAACAATCTCGTTTGCCATCGTTAATCGTTAAAAATTGCTTTCTCTCTTATAGGATCCTTAGAGAAACATGGCCGATTCATTCTAGGATTGGGTGCAGGTTTTGAAACTCAGTTCCATAGACGTGAACGGAGCCTAATTACAAAATTACAATTTTTGCATGTACTTACTAGGCATTGCACCCACTAGCCAGAATCCTACTCCACACTGATGAGGGGAAATATCCTGAAACAGCTGTCTGTGGATGGATACCTTGCTTGGGTGGTTTCCTTGATTGGAGACATTCCTTCGCTTGGTTGTTTCTTCCCGGAGGAAGGTCTGGCTAGTTCACTGACGTTGAGACACATGATGGTGTCTCTGCAGTGTTCTTTTGTATATTTGATTTCCCAGGGGGCAATGCTCTAGAATACACTGACGTCGAGACAGGTGCTGGTGTCTCTGCTGTGTTTTGGTTGATCTCCCTGAGGTCAACCAGCGTCCTTTTGCATGCACTTACTAGGCATTGCTCCCACTAGCCAGAATCCGACTCCACACTGATGAGGGACAAATGCCCGAAACAGCTGTCTGTGGATGGATACCTTGCTTGGATGGTTTCCTTGGCTTGGTTGTTCCTTCCTGGAGGAAGGTCTGGCTAGTATATTTAATTACAAAACCTGACCCAAACTGGAGACAAGTCTGATGCAGTTTCTGGAAGAAAGTGACCATGTTGGTTTAATCCTGGATAACCCCTTTAAGAGCTGTATAGTCTGCACTATATAAGTGAAGTACAGGGCACTTCATCTTCTACGTAAACCATCAAACACCACCACAAATTCTACCATCTCTCTATTGTACTGTTCTTCAATATTTCAGGGCAACCATTGGGCCCCCAAGAACTACTGGAATCCAGGTGAAAATGCAACGTCCTTCCGCTATAGCTATACTCCATGTCAGCTTTGCCAGCAATAGGGAACCATTAGCATGTAGGGATAAGACAACATTTGGCGAGTTCTCAGGGTTCCTTCTTGATGGACGTTGCCTCTACTTTTATTTGCCATTTATATTTATATTTGCACCTAGATGCTTCTGTTTGTATTTAGATCGTTTGCTTCTATCTTAAATATGCAGCCATTCCAATGTGTTTGTGGTGTGCGGTATATGTCTGTATTATACAGGTGTATGAGGTGGGGAACGCTGGCATCACATCATGTCCTGGCTGCAGATTGTCTTTCCCATCAGGAGATCCTCT
The DNA here is from genome assembly GCF_027789765.1 of Dendropsophus ebraccatus. NCBI lineage: Eukaryota > Metazoa > Chordata > Amphibia > Anura > Hylidae > Dendropsophus > Dendropsophus ebraccatus. Next base: position 157,657,058 of record NC_091458.1, read on the forward strand.
GTAATAATCTTTCGCTGATCATTAGCGGCCTGCTGTGTGAGCCTGCTCTGCGCTAAATGACCATTGATTCACTAATGGATGTTGTCTGAGTGACACACTTTTTTCTTTTTTTTTTTTTTTATTTCCTAATATCACTTTTGTTCTGTTTCCTTGAAAACCGCATCCAGCTTTCAGGCATTGAAAAAAAAAACCCGACCCGAAAAAGATGATTTCATAATATAAACTTTACGAGACTTAAAAAAATTATTGAGGCCATTGAAAACTTCAGTATTGGATACTCTTCATTGGAGGTGATCAGAAGAGACGTTTCTGCCCTCAAAGACTTCACAAGGAGCACATCCCAGCTATTTGCTGATAGGAACTCTGCAAGGTCCAGTACTGACTTCTTAAAGCGACTCTTAAAGCTGCTTTTAATCCAAGATCTGTCCTGGGGTCCATTCAGCAGGTGATGCAGTTATTGTCCTAAAAAACAACTTTTAAACTCGCAGCCCTGTGTCAAATTGGTGTGGCCTAGAGTGTGTGTGCCCTGCCTCCTCCCCACCCTCTTCACCATTAGGAATGCCCCTGGCAGAATTTCTCCTATTCCTCACTTCTCTGAACACTGCACAGGTGCCTTAACGGTTCAGCTGATGTGCAGTGTTCACACAGGTGATGATTATTAGAAATCCAGAGGGGCGGTGCAGGACTAGGGTATAGACACTCTAGGCCATGCCAATTTGACACAGGGCTGCAAATTTAAAAGTTGTTTTTTAGGACAATAACTGCATCTCCTGCCGAACGGAATCTGGAAACTGGAAATGTTAACTGAATAACTGACCCTTTAGCTGTCACAAATCTACCTGGTATATAACATTTTCTAAAGGACAATGATAACCTACTAACTCAGAATGATGACGCTGAGCCTTGAAGGAGTCATGGGTGTTTTATGTCATTGCTTATTTATGGAACACAAACCTTGTAAAATGCCCCATATCACAGCACATGCCTCTGAACTACACTGAATATATCCCTTACATGAACATGAACAAGTTAAAGAAGCAAAGGAAGTGAAAGTGACCAGCGCCCATTGCAAGGTGACAGGTGTCCTCCAGATCACGTAGGCAGACAGGAAGACAGCAGGATTCATGGCAGGAGCCAGGACAGCATGCAGAGGCTCCAACACGAGGGTCAGGACAGGCTGCCAATTATAGGGAGGTGATTAGTGCAACTGGCCAATTAAGGGCATATTTGTATTCATTCATCGTTAATCGTTGATCGTCAAAAGATCGCTTTGTGTAATAGTACCCTAAGTGGTATTGCATCTGCTGAACATTTTTTTTTATATATATATATATATTTTATTTAACATGTAATAAATTTTATTTGTAAAAATAAAATGTATCCATAATGTACTTAGAACATATAGGAAATATTTATTTGTGATAGATAGATAGATAGATAGATAGATAGATAGATAGATAGATAGATAGATAGATAGATATAGATAGATAGATAGGAGATAGATAGATAGATAGATAGATAGATAGATAGATAGATAGATAGATAGATAGGAGATAGATAGATAGATAGATAGATAGATAGATAGATAGATAGATAGGAGATAGATAGATAGGAGATAGATAGATAGGAGATAGATAGATAGATAGATAGATAGATAGATAGATAGATAGGAGATAGATAGATAGATAGATAGATAGATAAATAATAGATAGATAGATAGATAGATAGATAGATAGGAGATAGATAGATAGATAGATAGATAATAGATAGATAGATAGATAGATAGGAGATAGATAGATAGATAGATAGATAGATAGATAGATAGATAGATAGATAGATAGATAGATAATAGATAGATAGATAGATAGATAGATAGATAGATAGGAGATAGATAGATAGATAGATAGGAGATAGATAGATAGATAGATAGATAGATAGATAGATAGATGCTAGATAGATACATAGATAGCTAGGAGATAGATAGATAGATAGATAGATAGATAGATAGATAGATAGATAGATAGGAGATAGATAGATAGGAGATAGATAGATAGATAATAAATAGGAGATAGATAGATAGATAGATAGATAGATAGATAATAAATAGGAGATAGATAGATAGATAGATAGATAGATAGATAGATAGATAGATAGATAGGAGATAGATAGATAGATAGATAGATAGATAGATAGATAGATAGATAGGAGATAGATAGATAGAAGATAGATAGGAGATAGATAGATAGATAGATAGATAGATAGATAGATAGATAGATAGATAGATAGATAGATAATAAATAGGAGATAGATAGATAGATAGATAGATAGATAGATAGATAGATAGATAATAAATAGGAGATAGATAGATAGATAGATAGATAGATAGATAGATAGATAGATAATAAATAGGAGATAGATAGATAGATAGATAGATAGATAGATAGATAGATAGATAGATAGGAGATAGATAGATAGATAGATAGATAGATAGATAGATAGATAGATAGGAGATAGATAGATAGAAGATAGATAGGAGACAGATAGATAGATAGATAGATAGATAGATAGATAGATAGATAGGAGATAGATAGATAGATAGATAGATAGATAGATAGATAGATAGATAGATAGGAGATAGATAGATAGGAGATAGATAGATAGATAGATAGATAGATAGATAGATAGATAGGAGATAGATAGATAGATAGATAGATAGATAGATAGATAGATAGGAGATAGATAGATAGATAGATAGATAGATAGATAGATAGGAGATAGATAGATAGATAGATAGATAGATAGATAGGAGATAGATAGATAGATAGATAGATAGATAGATAGATAGATAGGAGATAGATAGATAGATAGATAGATAGATAGGAGATAGATAGATAGGAGATAGATAGATAGATAGATAGATAGATAGATAGATAGATAGGAGATAGATAGATAGATAGATAGATAGATGAATTGACACTACTAAATCGCCAATCGTTACACCTTTATAGTTATATACTGTATATATATATGCAGCCAATCAGCATTGCCCATTAGCGTCACCGTTTATTAATAGACAGTGTGACGTCTTGGTTAGTTTCTCCAGCGTTCTCCGTCTGCCTTATATTATTCTCAGGTTATCCACAACATCAAGAGAAGAAGGAGTTGTCACTCTGAATCTGGAGGAAGGAGGATGAACACACGGAGCAGCGTTCAGCTTTTCAATGCCTTTAAGAATCTCCTGTGTTGCCGTCTAGCTGTTATCACACACACGTGTCTTCCAGGCATGCTGCTTCTTGTACATGTTACAGCTGAGGAGACAGGATGATTCTTCTCCCGCTGCGTTAAGACGTGGGAGCTCACAACACGACTTGACTTCTATGCCTTTCGGGCACAACCAACGAACTTTGCTCCCAAAAAACCTCATTTGGCTCGTTCAAGAGGCCAAATCCTCCTGCTTCTGCGGCCTATTTTGGTAACCCATCTGGAAGACCCTGCCGTAGCCCTGCGCTTACTTGGACTTTAGGATACTAGGCGAAGAACAGAGTGAGGGAGAGCAAGAAACACATAGCACTTAATGTGAACGGACAGATATTGTCCGCTAGCTGAGAAAATAGCCCTTTGTTTGAAAAAAAGATAGGAAGAAATGTAACAAGAATTAGAATCCCGGCTAAACACTGAATTTTAGAAGGTTGTGCCACTTTGAAAGCTTCAAGCTGCTAAGATAAATTCTGTAGGTCCGAGCGCATATGAAAGAATAGCATGGAATTTTTTTTTTAATTTTTTTTTACTGTAAATGTCTGACATTGAACATAATAAACTCTATAGTAAGATGTCAAACATCACCCTCCACAATGATTGCATAGAATAAGGTCATTAGTATCTATACATCCAAGATACAACTGATATCAGCTTTTTCTGCAGGCGAAAGTTTCAACCTTAGAGTACGTTCAGACTGTGGGATCCGTACAAAGTCTTTAAGCAGATTCCGTTGGACGGCCTCCACCGTTCCAAAGACTCAATAATATTTGACATGTCAATTCTTTGGGCGGACAGCATAATCTGCTGATAATTATCATTAAGTCTATGGAACGGGCGGAACTTCGAGCGGAGGCTTGAGGTCTCTGTGCAGATTCCACAGAGTGAACGTACAATAAGCCCCCTGATAGGTTATAGGTTAAGTCCTGGCAAAAATGCCATTTTTTTTACCTTGTTGTTGTAAAGCCACACGACAGAAAAATCTGTCCGAATTTCTTATCGGATTTCTGGACCCATAGGGTTACATAAGTCACAGACACCCTTTAGGATTTTTCCTGAAGGGTGTGCATTCAGGAAAGTCTATGGGAGAATCCTGAATTCTGTCCGCTTTCCTGACGCGCATCTGGAAAGCGTCCAGAATTCCGGATACTACAATACATTTTTTTCCCCTAATCAGGAAATCCTGATGGTTTCCTGATCATAAACACCGATTACTGTCAGGAAATCCTGATGGTTTCCTGAAGCCTTCTGAAGTCTTTGTGAACAGGAATGGGGGCTTTAGACGGTATTCACATGTTCCATAATTATGGTCATTATGGTCTATGCACAGATGATGTGCTACGGAATGGAATTCAAAACCCCTGGTATCATACTTCATTATGATGCCTCGAGCTCCTAAACCGTTTAAATCTCCGCGCTATGGTACTGACATGCTGTGTTCCGGTGCTCCCTACATCATAATAAATGATGATAAAAGGGATTCTGAATTCTGGTCCGTAGTACACCGTCCATATAGACGAACCTTGCAAGGTCCGCATTACTGCCTCCTTAGGCCTTATTCACATATTCCATAATTGTCCGCAATTGTGGATCCGCAATTATGTAATTGAGTTATTTCCCATTGATTTTCACTCCTACTCCCACCATCAGTAGGTTACTGATCGGCAAATAAAAAAGGACATGTCCTAGTGCGGATCCTTTTTTTTTTTTTTTTAACGCATTCACCAATAGAAGTGAATGGGATCTGCTATTTTTTACGGATTGTAACCTTCTTGCATCCGCATCGTCCGCAAAAAAATTGTGGATTTGCGATAGGCCAACTGGTTACAATGTCTTTTTAACCTGATTAAGTTTATTTATACTAGTACAATACAGATTTAATAGATTTGCACAAAAAAAAAATATGTATTGCAGATGCACTACAGGTGAACAATCCGTATTTTTGGCGAATTGCGAATGTTGATAGCGAAAAGAATATACGGGCCAGAAAAAAAAACACTGAATGGCCTTAGGGTCCAATTACACGGCCCGATCATTTTAGTAAACGAGCGCTGATCTGTTAGATCTGAGCTCGTTTACTGGACCTATTATGGTGCGTTTAAACGGAACGATTATCGGTCAAATTTTTACAATAACGATCGCATTTGAGCGATAATCGGCTCGTGCAAACACAGTGAACAATCTAGCGACATGGAGAAATCGTTCATTATGATCTTCCAACATGTTCTCAAATCGTCGTTGGTCGTTCGCTAAAAATTCTCAAGTCGCTTCGTGTAAGATTCCCCCTATGTGTGAGATGGGCTTAAGCGATCTTATAAACGATCGCAATAACGTTTTTTCTAACAATTTATTCGTCTAAACACTGACACAGCCTTTGGTTGGCTAAGTGGCCTGTCAGCCGACAGGATGCTCAGCCACTGCAGCTGCCGGGTGGGGAAGCTGAGGAGAAGAGTTGACCAGGAGCGGGGAGAGGTAAGGTTTGGGCAATTGTTATCCGTTGGCCACGTATTACACGTTGCAATGCATGACTGGCGCCCAATGATTTCAGGTCCAAACCTAAACCAACGATAAGCTGATGATCATTTCATCTCCTGGTTGTTATGTCTATTACACGCAGCAATATTTGGCCAAATTAGTCTGATTATTGCTCGGTGTAATGGGGCCTTACTGTTAGGACCGGCCTTAGGGTGCCTCAGCCGCTTCTGCTAATGGAGTCGCAATCTATGGTTCGGCACCTGACTCCCAAATCGTAAATCCTACGTCTAACTTATATGATATTTATTACCTCCTTTGTCTATGGAGCTGCTATATCCATATTATTGCCGCATTGTACGGTAAAATTGTGTAATATTTAGTCCCTACTAGACAGCATATTAAAGGTGTCTCGGATAAACTCTTTAATTTTTTTGGATAACATTAGGTATTATTCGGGCGCCATCCTTTATAGCTCATCCATTTTGGCCCTGTCGGTAAGGAAACTTGTACAATGACAGTAAACCACGTGGACAGACAACAAAAGGAACCACGTCCTGTATACAATAGCCTGCCTCCCCATGCCGCACATGATTGCTATAGCCCCGTCCTTCTCTCATGAAAGAATCTAAATATTCCAGACTCAAATAAGTGATTCTGTACAATTCCTATATGTAAAGTAGAATCAATAACATATATATATATATATATATATATATATATATTCCCCAATATTCTATGTAATTGGTAATGTACACAATGTGCCAAATGTCTGCATGTCTTATCCAAGCCGCCTATGCATAAAACATGTTCCAGACGTTATTGGGTTAATTTGCCTAAGTATTTAAAAAAGAAAGCATTGTACATTGCGATATTATGACCACAAAGGTAAATTGCTGATCCCCCTGATCATTAGCAATTCCTGCTGCTTGCAAACAGCAACCAATCTATTCCTATATCCACCCGCCCACGGGAGGCTTTTCAGCAAAGATTTTCTGCAGTGAGTAGAACAGAAGGTGGTCGGATCCGACCGCCTAATATACTTTCCTGCGCAGGATAAATCCCCTGTTACTAGGCGTATATATGTATGTGCTATTACTGTCATTATTCTCTGTGCAGTCAGGGAACGGCCAAGAAGCCCTCATTATTAGTATTATTCTCCTCTCCATAGAACCCCAGTATATAAGGGGGTTTTGTCCAGTGAAAGACATGGACTGAACGTTCAGGGGAGAAATGTTGCCTCATTTTACATTATCCAACACACAGACCTCACTGACAGTCCATAGACCCAATCGAAGATTTATTTTCACTATCAGGGTTAAAGGGGTACTCCAGAGAATGTTTTTTTCAATCAGGAAGGTATACAAGTTTCTAAAGCACTTCTAATTAGAAATTTCACGTCTTCCAGTACTTATCAGCTGCTGGATGTCCTGCAGGAAGTGGTGTATTCTTTTCAGACTGACACAGTGTTCTCTGCTGCCACCTCTGTCCATGTCAGGAACTGTCCAGAGCAGCAGGAAATCCCTATAGAAAACCTCTCCTGCTCTGGACAGTTCCTGACATGGACACAGGCGGCAGCAGAGAGCACTGTGTCAGACTGGAAAGAATACACCACTTCCTGTAGGACATACAGCAGCTGATAAGTACTGGAAGACTGGAAAGAACACACCACTTCCTTCAGGACGTAACTTCTAAGAATTACAAAGGGAGACAAGAGGCCGTTCTCACACATGCAGCAACACAACGAGAATGCATTGTGAATGCATGGTATAATTGCAGTTATTGATCATTTTGTTGCAGTGTTACCGTTATGTGTGTGTGAACATGCCCTGATAGCAAAAGCTTCTATTTGTAGTTTGCCCAATTAAATTTATAAGCAAAAATGATGGCCGTCTTTCATAACAACGGGCATCAGTGCGCAATGTCCGTTATTTATAAAAATGAATGTTATTTCCACAAAAACGCCCATTGTTATGAAAGCCTTATAATGTGTCCAATGACTCCTCTGCACATAAGATGAGGGAAACAAACCCCAACATTTATTTAACATAGAAGACTTTGGCAGAATAAGGTTAGGGCCACACTAAGGTTGTGCAGTTTGTTTTTCTTCATCCGTTTTCACAAACGCATCCGTTTTGATCTGTTTTTCCATTGACTTTTCATTATAAAAAAATAAATAAAAAAAAAACAGCTCAAAACGCATCCGTTTTTTTAATGTAACCAAAAACATGGTCAACGACATTTTTGTGTACACTAAAAAAAAAATTATAAATTTTGATCCTTTTTGCCATTGACTTCACTTAGAAATAAAAACCAAATAAATCAAATAAATATGCATCAGGGTTTGTTTTTTTTAGCGTAAACAAAAATGTGGTCGACCCAAACGGATGTGCACAAACGCATCCGTTTTTACATCCATTTTTGGACTACATGGCCCATCAGTAAACACATAGAAAATGACCCCCCCCCCCCCACCACCACCGTACAATAAAATCAGTAAACACATAGAAAATGACCCCCCACCGTACAATAAATCAAAAAGTCCAAGACAATAGCTGGTAGAAAATATCCATTTTATGGTGAATAACTCCCAATAACAACATAAAACCAGCAGATGTGAGGATCCCTGGATTGCCAATACAGCACAATGGATTATATAAGGGCCTATATAGAAAATAAAGTGCAAATAAAATAAAAAGTAACAGCTAATGGGGTATTAGGGTATATAGCAATAAATATGTATTAAAGGGAACCAATACACAAAAAATAGGTAAACTGCTAAGCAAACATGCTGATACATCCCCCACTTCCCCAACATATGCAAGGATCCATGCCTGGTCAATAAGACGCTGTATGTAAATGTGCGCCAAATAGAAATCTACGCGTTGTCTGTGAGCGCCAAGTAGTCACAGTCACTGGGCATGCCACTACTGTAATCCCACCCCTTTGGGCATGATTGACAGCACTATATTAGGAGGAGGGTCTTCCATCGAGTCAGCACTCCAACGTTTTCAATATGGCGGACACGAGTACTGGGCAAACTGGTGTGGTGCTGTGTGGCGGTCCTCGATGCTGGGGGGGGGGTACTAGGTGTGGTGGCAGTGGTGTTGCTGGACCACTGGGTTGTTCCCTAAGCGGGCATCGGGGTTGTGGAGATGGTGGTCACCACCCAGCACTACGTTGTTTAGTTTAGGAACCTGCACAAATTAGGAACCATGAAGTGTCGTGTGGGCTTATACACTTTGATGTAACCAACTCCTGATGTTAGTATTAATTGTGCTGAGAAGCCGTGGATTCATGTGGGAATCATGTGGAGGTATACCTTGTAGACAGGCCGCCATTTTATTTTTTCTCTTTATAGAATTACATTTATTTCAGTAGACAAAGAGAAATAGACATATTACCCTGGAGCAACTTATTTCTTTTGGCAACAAGGGATCAGGCATGTTGTAACCCAATATGTCTGATCCTTCTTTCACCTACCATCCACCATCCGCTAGTAATTTAGAAAATCTGGCAGCCGGCAGGGGGGAAATTAACTACACGAACGGACTTAGCTCTCCCCATGCCCGCAGTGAGTAGCGGGAAAAGCCTTGTGACCTTCGTCGGAAGGTATTTTCCCGTGAGTTGTGATGACATCACGACTCGGGGGGAAATTCCTGTCCCGGCTGATGGACTGGCCACTCAGCCAATCAGTGATAGGGGCAGCGTCCCGCCTAAATCACTGACTGGCTGTGCAGCCAGTCCATCAGCCAGGTTGTGACATGTAAGCGTCGGAGATCCTGGAGCCCAGATGGGCCAGTCCAGTACAGGGAGAGGTAAGTTGGTACTTGTAATCAATTTCCCCTTGCCGGCTGCTGGATTTGATAAATTGTCGGACTTCTCCTTTAAATCTTTTGAATTTATTGGGTTCTGTCTAGTGGCCACTGGTTTGTTTCAGTCCGTGTATGATTCTACAAGGCTTCCAGAATTTTCCGCAAGTGTATGGAGCAGGAATACACAATCCCATACTCCATGTAGACGTGAATTTCCTAACCTTCTATTAGAAGATCTTCCTGAGCGTTACACCAGGAGTGGCTGATCCAGCAGTTCACATGTTAAATTGCTAAGCTGTGAGCCATAACTGGCTCCTTGGATCATAATTCTGGAAGTCGGTGACAGTCTTCCCCACACCCACTAAAGACGGATGTTGGTGGCATCCTTCATTCATCTTCTTTTGACATTTAAAAAGGAATACTAAAATTTTAATGTCATTTTTCAGCCACCGCGTTGTCTTTAACCTTTGAAGAAGAAGTTGCGAAATTAATTTCTACAGAATTTTAAAAATGTTCCGGCAATAATAATAAGAATTACACTTTGTAGACAAACATCTTACTGGTAGATAGTTCTAGAAGTTATAGGAAGTAGGTTTTGTTGTTTAGCACATGTAAAATCATTGGACTTACGGATACACTTTATTATGGGACTCTGCGGCGAGGCAACCAGTCCGCTTCCAGTATGTCACCAGGGTCGCTGCTGGTACATTACCATGTCATGGTGGTGGCTGTTTGGCTGGGTCCACACTTTTTTTTTGCAATCTGTTGTTTTTTCATGGTGTTTTATGCAAAAAAAAAAAAAAAAACAGATGAATTTGTGAGCAATCCATTTGATCTATTTTTCTATTGATTCCATTATAGAAAACTGATCAAACTTTTGTAGCAAAAAATGTGCTCAACTAATTTTAATGTACACAAAAAAAAGGATGTGTTTGGATCATTTTTTAGCATTTTTTTTATCAGCATTTTTTTTATCCCATATGGGACCATCTACCATATAAGAGCTGCACAGAGAGATCTAATACTATATGGGGGCTGCACAAAGGGGCATAATACTTTATGGGAGTTTAATAATATTTAAGAGCTGCACAAAGGGGTCTTATATTATATGGGAGCTGCACAGAGAGATCTAATACTATATGGGGGCTGCACAAAGGGGCATAGTACTTTATGGGAGCTTCACAAAGGGGCATAATACTTTATGGGAGTTTAATAATATTTAAAAGCTGCACAAAGGGGTCTTATATTATATGGGAGCTGCACAAAGGGGTCTTCTATTATATGGGAGCTGCATAGAGGGGTCTAATACTATATAGGGGCTGCACTGAGGTTGTATAGATTTGTGATTTACTTTGATTTAAAAATCTCCAGCCTTCCAATACTTATCAGCTGCTGTATGTCCTGCATGAAGGGGTGTAATTTCTCCAGTCTGACACAGTGCTCTTTGCTGCCACCTCTGTCCATGTCAGGAACTGTCCAGAGCAGGAGAGGTTTTCTATGGGGATTTGCTGCTGCTCTGGACGGTTCCTGTCAAGGACAGAGATGGCAGCAGAGAGCACTGTGTATAAATGGAAAGAATACACCACTTCCTGCAGGACATGCAGCAGCTGATAAGCACTGGAAAACTTGAGATTTTGACATAGAAGTCATTTACAAATTTGTATAACTTTCTGACACCAGTTGATATCAAAACTATTTTTTTCCTACGGAGTACCCTGAGTAAGCTGGCAAGGCAGACGGCTGTCAGACATATCTCATTTAGCCGACAGTTATCTCTCTTGTTCCCTCTGCACATACATACACAGCTCATTCTGATTGTGACTTATCTCTACAAGAACAAGAGAATTGGGTTGAAATTTGAAACCCAACTGCTTGACTCTTATGTCCCCCAACCTTAGCCACTAAGAGAGTCAGAAGGTCACCATGTACATTGGATGGTTGGATGATCCCCCATGGCGGGATACCTATCTAATAGGTCAACGTCATTAGATCTACAACACTTCCTGAAAATGTAAAGTTAAATGGGTTATCTGATTAGGTAAAATACATGTTGAATCATTCCCCCTCCTCGAGACTAACAATTCCTTCCCTACTTGTTATTATCTATTCAGTCTCCTTCCCCCAGTCCTGAGCTGCTGCTTTCTGCTGAAGACACAAAATAGAATGTGTAAGCTTTTCTCTCTGTCTCCCCCTCCTCCTCCCTCCCTTCCAAGACGTCTGATGTAAACAAGTCCCTAGCAGGCTGTATCTGCAACTTTATAGCTTTTTAGTAATACTGGGAGAATTTATCTGTGATCAAGTTACTAATGACCTCACTGTGATTAATTCTCCCGGCATTACAAAGTTGCTTCACAAAATCCGGAAAATCTTAAAATGTTCAGATTCCAGTAAATATTTAAGTCGGGGAGTCGCATAGATATCCGGAGAAGCTATGTCATATGGAGGTGGAACCAATAATAGAATGATAATGAGTAAGTAGGACAGGAGTACGCAATAGGATTGTATTTAGACCTTAAAGTGTTACTGTCATATTTTTTATTGGGTATTTTTATAATTGGGTTTATTAGGGAAATCTCCCATTATCTGCATTCAAAAAGACTTTCCCCAGGTCCCCCCCCCCCTCCCCCTCCTCTCTATCTCTCTATTTCAGAGAGGTCAGTGCTGACTTCAGAGGAGATAGCCCAGTGATGTAGCTGTAAATTAACTCTTTGTTGTCCTGTTTTGGTGCCTCATCTCCCTCCACCCCTCCCCTCTCCATAGAAAACCATGAAGACAGGGGGGGGAGCTTCAAACTGCTTTTTCATGATAAAAATGCATTTTTTCTGCTAATAAACCAATTACAAAGTTTCTTAAAATCGCCTGGACTATTGTTTTCTGCAACAAAATTTAAACGACAGTGACACTTTAAGGCCATGTTCACATGTTGTATAAGACCGGCCGTTCCTTGACCTGACTGGGTCACAGAACGGCCGGTCTCATAAAAGATCTTTTGCGCCTCTGAGTTCTGCTGCGGGCGCATCAATGCGTGCCTGCATCAGAACTCCCCACTGCACACTATGGAGCATGCGGCCGCTCATTCCATAGTGTGCACTGACATGGTTTTCTGCGGCTGCTATTCACTGAATAGCGGCCGCAGAAAACTGACTTGTCAGTTTTCGATGGCGCCGCTAGGGATCCCGGCAGGAGCGTATACATTCTGTATACACTCTAGCCGGGATCCCCACAGCCTGCAGCACTACATAAGTACCGCAGAAATCAAGGCCATTGTAAACAACAGCCATGATTTCTGCGGAACTTACGTAGTGTGAACATAACCTAAAGGCGTGTGTGGTTTAAAAAGCACCAAGTCTATACTATCCCTCAGTATTGGGAAGACCACCCTGTATTACGTCCCTGCTATGCACAATGTATAATATACAACAAGCCTACTCATAACATGGGACCCCCCCTCCGGACTGACAGATCCTAATGATGGCGATCACTGATTGATTAACTATGTCGCTCCATTTACTTCAATCAATAAACAAATTGATTGTTCGTTCTACGTTCGTTAAGTGGTTGAAAGATGAAGGGTTAATAACCGCTACTATAGTCATTTATTTAAACGTTATAGCAGTTGATGATATCTGAAGCAGAATCCATGTGCTGCGATTGGGGAGAAGCTGTGACTTCTGGTGAGTGTACTCCGTCCGTCCTCTCTCTCTCTCTCTCTCGCACACACACCCTCTATCTCTGTCTCTTTCTCTCTCGGAGGCAGCTGTCGATCACAGACCATCATTGACTCCCAAGAGGGATGGCTGTGCCCACAGACAGTTGTGGAATAACTGCTCCCAGCCATCGGAGCGGCAGATGGAGTGTATCTGTCAATCATTGTCACTAATTATTACGTTGTGTCACTCAGCAGAGCGGCGTCTCTTCCCTTCGCCTCATCCGCTGTGATTTGAACTGTTACTCTGTTACTCGCAGATGAGCAAGTTCTCCCCCCACATGCCGTCCGGGGCAGCTGCCAGGGGTCATCCGCTCTTCCAGCAGAGCGAGAGAAGGTGGTTTTGATTTCTTCACACTTCGTGAAAGATGGAGCATCATGAAGGACATTGTCTCGTGTGCCAATGAGCCGAGGTCTCTCCTGGCTTCGCATTAACCCTTTCTTGGCTGAAAAAAATAAAAAAAATTTAAACAGTTAACAAAACATCTAAAATGTCGGATTTGCGACTCTTTTGCTCTCGGTATTAATATAATTTTTTCTTTACTATTCTTTGTATCTTGAGAACATTTGTATTCAGCCGCAATAGCAGAACATAGCCGGGTAATTATAGGGCTAAGATCCCAAATCTACAGGAAACGAGACCGCGCTATGGGACCCTCTCCGAATAATTATAGAGGTGCTAATATCTCACGGAGGATAGAAACACCTAATACAAAGCTATGGCACACCGGCTGTGATGAGGAGATAATACGCCGGTTATTAGGGACTTTCTTTCCCTAATAAATCAATGGCTCTGACGGGTGAAAAAATGAAGTGACCACCTGGTGTCCAAAGTTTATAGCAATGTGCACAACTACCTAGTGAGAGCGTGTGGGCGCACGTGCACACATCCACAGGGAAGGTAAGTAGTGACTATGCTATCACTAAACATTGTAGCAAGAGTCTGATTTTGTCAACAGCCCAACCCAACCCAACAACACAGCCCAACCCAGTAACACAGCCCGACCAAGCAACACATCCCGACCAAGCAACACAGCCCGACCCAGCAACACAGCCCAACACAGCAACACAGCCAAACCCAGTAACACAGCCTGACCAAGCAACACTGCCCAACACAGCAACACAGCCCGACCCAGTAACACAGCCCAACACAGAAACACAGCCCAACTCTGAAACACAGCCCAACCCAGTAACACAGCCCGACCAAGCAACACAGCCCAACACAGAAACACAGCCCAACTCTGAAACACAGCCCAACCCAGTAACACAGCCCGACCAAGCAACACAGCCCAACACAGAAACACAGCTCAGCACAGCAACACAGCCCAACCCAGTAACACAGCCCGACCCAGTAACACAGCCCGACCCAGCAACACAGCCCAACACAGCAACACAGCCAAACCCAGTAACACAGCCTGACCAAGCAACACTGCCCAACACAGCAACACAGCCCGACCCAGTAACACAGCCCAACACAGAAACACAGCCCAACTCTGAAACACAGCCCAACCCAGTAACACAGCCCGACCAAGCAACACAGCCCAACACAGAAACACAGCCCAACTCTGAAACACAGCCCAACCCAGTAACACAGCCCGACCAAGCAACACAGCCCAACACAGAAACACAGCTCAGCACAGCAACACAGCCCAACCCAGTAACACAGCCCGACCCAGTAACACAGCCCGACCCAGCAACACAGCCCAACACAGCAACATAGTCCAACCCAGCAACACAGCCCAACACAGAAACACAGCCCAACCCAGTAACACAGACCGATCCAGCAACACAGCCCAACTCGGCAACACAGCCCAACCCAGTAACACAGCCCGACCCAGCAACACAGCCCAACTCGGCAACACAGTCCAACCTGGCAACACAGCCCAACACAGCAACACAGCCAAACCCAGTAACAAAGCCTGACCAAGCAACACAGCCCAACACAGCAACACAGCCCGACCCAGCAACACAGCCCAACACAGAAACACAGCCCAACTCTGAAACACAGCCCAACCCAGTAACACAGCCTGACCAAGCAACACAGCCCAACCCGGCAACACAGCCCAACCTGACAACACAGCCCAACCCAGTAACACAGCCCGACCAAGCAACACAGCTCAACACAGAAACACAGCTCAGCACAGCAACACAGCCCAACCCAGTAACACAGCCCGACCCAGCAACACAGCCCAACACAGCAACATAGTCAAACCCAGCAACACAGCCCAACCCGGCAACACAGCCCAACCCAGTAACACAGCCCGATCCAGCAACACAGCCCAACTCGGCAACACAGCCCAACCCAGTAACACAGCCCGACCCAGCAACACAGCCCAACTCGGCAACACAGTCCAACCTGGCAACACAGCCCAACATGGCAACACAGCCCAACCCAGTAACACAGCCCGACCCAGCAACACAGCTCAACCCAGTAACACTGCCCATCCCAGTAACACAGACCAACCCAGTAACACAGCCCGACCCAGCAACACAGCCCAACCTGACAACAGAGCCCAACCCAGCAACACAGTCCAACCCAGCAACACAGCCCAACCCTGCAACACAGCCAAACACAGCAACACAGCCCAACACAGCAACACAGCCCAATACAGCAACACAGCCTAACCCGCGACAGTCCAACACAGCAACACAGCCCAACCCAGCAACCCAATCCGGCAACACAGCCCAACCCAGCAACACAGACCAACCTGGCAACACAACACAACCCAGCAACACAGCCCGACCCAGCAACACAGCCCAACACAGCAACACAGCCCAACTCTGAAACACAGCCCAACCCAGTAACACAGCCCGACCCAGCAACACAGACCAACCCAGTAAAACAGCCCAATACAGTAACACAGCCTAACCCGCGACAGCCCAACCCAACAACACAGCCCAACCCAGCAACACATCCCAAATCAGCAACACAGCCCAACCCAGCAACACGGTCCAACCCAGCAACACAGTCCAACCCAGCAACACAGTCCAAACCAGCAACATAGCCCAACACAGCAACACAGTCCAACCCAGCAACACAGCCCAACACAGCAACACAGCCCAACCCAGCAACACAGTCCAACACAGCAACACAGTCCAACCCAGCAACACAGCCCAACCTGGCAACACAGCCCAACCTGGCAACACAGCACAACCCAGGAACACAGCCCAATACAGCAACACAGCCCAATGCAGCAACACAGCCTAATCCAACAACACAACCCGGTCCTTTTTTTGATCCACCGCCCGGTCTATTCCTAAGCACCTGCCGGGCATGAAGCCCTGGGGCTAGGCCCGCAGGCCCCCAGTATGACGATAGATTAGAATTAGAATTACTGGAGCCGCGTCATAGAGGGGAGATCGTCACACTGGGGGCCTCCTCCAATGCTTCATGCATCCCCGCACCAAAGATGGTCTATGCATGTAAAAAACCTGGTGGTACATTCCCTTTAATACGTAATATAATTTCACTAAAATAAATGTTTTTTTATATATATCAAGTTCTGTTCCCCTTCTCACCTTCTCGCCTATTCTGGTCAGGCATGGATGCTGTGTAATGTGGGCGGAGCTTATCACTCTGCCAGCATTATACAGGAAGTGGCAGGACAGGGAGAACAGGGCTCCCGTCCTGCCGGCATCATACTATTCAGTTGTATCAGCAATAATCACAACTTAAAGACCCTATTACACCTATTACATGTGTAATAGCGCCAGCAGTGAGCAAGGAACAAGTCATTGTGTCATTTGTGTCAAGTCTTTTCGGATGATGGATTTATGAAAGGGCTTGTTTTTTGTGGGACAAACTGTAGTCTTTTTACTGGCACCATTTTGCGGTATATATGACTAGCAATTATATGATTATATAAGATATATGATTAAAAAATATCATTTTTATGGCATGGCTTAACATTTATTCTGCAGGTCATTATTATTATGGTGATACCCAATTATATATTTTTTTATATTAAAAATTTTTTTTTTTTTTTACACTTTTTCAATTTATTTTTCAAAATCACATTTGTTTTATTTTTTTTTTGTACTTCTTTCCCCCCTTGAAAAACACATGAGTTAGTGTTAGGATTCACTAATGACCTTTGGGGTC
The DNA here is from genome assembly GCF_027789765.1 of Dendropsophus ebraccatus. Lineage (NCBI taxonomy): Eukaryota > Metazoa > Chordata > Amphibia > Anura > Hylidae > Dendropsophus > Dendropsophus ebraccatus. The sequence continues at coordinate 157,674,408 of NC_091458.1, forward strand.
AGGTTGGTGAAAAACTATCACTGCTGTGCAGCACATCCATATTTATGAGGTTTTCACTAATCATCCTGACAGAGAAGCCATACGTTACTGGAGGTGATCTGTCTATACTGGTGAGATGAATTATTGTGTATCACACTTTGTTGTGTATCTTTTTCACCTTGGGTTATGTGTTTTTGTATTTTTCTTTAGCTTTGAGACTCAGCTGCTTTCAGGGCGCCTTTTACGTGGTGTTTTTCATGCCTCCCAAAAAAATGCCACAAAAACTGCCAAAGCATTTTTTCCCAGGCATTTTTGTTTTTTTTCTGGTATTTTTTCTGCCATTTTTTTTTACTTTATGTGTGAATGATCCATTTTGTGGTTTAGGTGTTTTTGTGTTCTGACCTTTTTTTTTTTCCTCTGCCATCACATCACCTAGTTCCCATGACCTGTACCACAAAAGGTGACAAAAACACCAGAAAAAAACAAGATACGCACAGAAATAGCATTTCTGAGAAAACTAGAACAATCCCATTGAAGTCTACGGTAGAAAAAATGGCACGTGTTCAGCATGCTGCGTATTAGAAATACTGCCACAGAGCCTTAAAAACGCCATAGAGGGGAAAAAAAGCTTTCCCCCGTAAAAAACACACCACCATGGGGGGAGATTTATCAAACATTTTGTAAAGTGAAACTGGCCCAGTCGCCCCCGGCAACCAATCAGATCCCACCTTTCATTTTCCAAAGAGCCTGGGAGGACTTTTTTTTTCCAATGAAAGTTAATGGTATAACGGATCCAAAAGGATGTACACAAATGCACCCATTTATGCATCCGTTTTTTCTTCCATTAAACGGATACGGTAAACAGACTGTAAAAAAACACAGTGTGGCCCTACCATTACTCTTCCTTGCAGCGGGTCTTCAGTCTTTGGTCTCTATGGCAGTGATATGATTTACATAACAATGTCGGATATTAGGTGGCAGCTAGGGATGGTCCGAACCCGCCGAGGTTTGGGTTCGGATGAACCCGAACGCTCGGCATCGTATTCCTGCTGTCTGCCCGCTCCGTGGAGCGGGCGGATACAGCGGGAGGACCTCCTGGAAAAATGGGATACAGCCTATGGCTGTATCCCATTTTTCCAGGCGGTCCTCCCGCCGGATCCGCCTGCTCCTTGGAGCGGGCAGACAGCGGGAATCATTACTGAGGGTTCGGGTTCGTACGAACCCGAACCGAACTCGGTTCGGACCATCCCTAGTGGCAGCACATACTGCAGACCTTATAATACATTCATCCAGATTTTCTCACTGTCCCTAACTTATGGAACAGGTTTGAAGCAGGCGACCAACATCTGTTCAAGAAAAAGTCCGACGTATTAAAGTATTGTATTGCCCCCCAAAAGTTATACAAATCCCCAATATACACTTATTACAGGAAATGCTTATAAAATGCTTTTTTCCCTGCACCTACTACTGCATCAAGGCTTCACTTCCTGAATAACATGGTGATGTCACTTCCTGGGTAACATGGGGATGTCCCTTCCTGGATAACATAGTGATGTCACTTCCTGGATAACATGGCGATTTCACTTCCAGGATAACATGATGATGTCACTTCCTGGATAACATGGTGATGTCACTTCCTGGATAACATGGTGATGTCCCTTCCTGGATAACATGGCGATGTCACTTCCTGGATAACATGGTGATGTCCCTTCCTGGATAACATGGTGATGTCACTTCCTGGATAACATGGTGATGTCACTTCCTGGATAACATGGTGATGTCACTCCCTGGATAACATGGTGATGTCACTCCCTGGATAACATGGCAATGTCACAACCCGACTCCCAGAGCTGTGCGGGCTGTGACTGCTGGAGAGGATGATGGCAGGGGGATGCTCAGTGTCCTTTAGTGTCCCCCTGCCATTATCCTCTCCCGCAGCCGCAGCCACATCACCATGTTATCCAGGAAGTGACATCACCATGTTATCCAGGAAGTGACATCACCATGTTATCCAGGAAGTGACATCACCATGTTATCCAGGAAGTGACATTACCATGTTATCCAGGAAGTGACATCACCATGTTATCCAGGAAGTGAAGCCTTGATGCAGTAGTAAGTGCAGGGAAAAAAGCACTTTATGGGTACAAACCCACTTGACGTATTTGCTGCGTGAATCAGTCTTAAAAATAAGCAGGCAAAACGCAGGTTGGCTTTATACGATTGTTCTGCGTTAAAATACGCAATTGCGTATTTTTGAAGCGTGAAGCTTGTTAGCAAAGCATCAGTTGTTAACAACCTGTGTGAAAAACGCATGTAGCTTCATGCTTCAAAAATACGCAATTGCGTATTTTAACACAGAACAATTGTATAAAGCCAACCTGCGTTTTGCCTGCTTATTTTTAAGACTGATTCACGCAGCAAATACGTCAAGTGGGTTTGTACCCTATAAGCATTTCCAGTAATAAGTGTATATTGATAATTTGTATAACTTTTGGGGGGCAATACAATACTTTAATAAAAATTTTCGATGGACTTCTCCTTTAAGTCAAATTGTCCAAATAGAGCATATGAAATGGCGTTTTATTGAACAACCTTTTAACATTGAGGGTATGGCTCTATTCACTGGGGACTTCCTACTGAATAATTATAATAATAAATATTTTCCCTGATGTCGATGGAAAAATATAAAAGTTACACTGCTTGGGAGGTCCCTACGGAAAAACAAAAAAGGGGTTATCTAGGCCTAGACAAACATGGTGGCTTTCTTCCAGAAACAGCACCACTCTTGTCTTCAGTTTGGGTGCCGTCTTGTAGTTCAGTTCAATTAAAGTGAATGGAGCTGAATTGTAATACCACACACATCCTGAGGACAATGGGGGGTGCTGTTTTTGTAAGAAAGTGGTTGTGTTTTTTCTCATCCTGGAGGCCTAGAATATATGCCGGGGATAGAGCTTAGGTTATTAGACCAATTTCTAACAATGCTACAGTAAAGATAAAAGAAATAGAACCATCAGTATGAATGTTTAGTAGAGAACTAGGGCGATGACTTTATAGTAAAAGTAATTGTAATACAGCCGTATGCGTATAACTTGTATACCTTCCCAGAACATGCATGCACAATGCACAAGCACATGAAGGTGTCTGTCTTTGAACTCCTTACTTCATTTTCGAAGCAGCGGGAGTCTGTCTACAAAAAAAAAAATATTCTTATTCTTCGAAGCGGCACACATGCACACGCCAGGGTTTCAGAGGCTTTTTACCGGGAGGGAATGCGAGAGTTGTAGACGCCTTTCGAGGAGTCAGTTTGGCCAAACTTTGAATTTACTCAACTTTCTGCCAAACCCTTCTATACGTTCCAATAGTTCCTTTTTAGTAACAGTTAACCCCTTCATGACCGAGGTGACTGATGGACGGATGTCCATGTCACAATGAAGCAATGTCTCTTCCTCGCCTTCTAAGAGCGATAACGCTTTTATTTTTTGCACCTTGATCGCTAGTTTTTCTTGGTATCATATCGGTATATGAGAAAAAATTTGAATGCTATTTATTAATTTTTTTCTGATATAATTTATTATTAAAAAATATGCAATTCTGGTATTTTTTTCTCTTCTTTTCTTTTACTCTGCTCACCGTGCAGGAAAGATATTGTGATATTGTAAAAGATTGGACAATTCTTCATGTTACTATATATGATATGTGCTGGGCAGGCTTCCTGGGGATTGGGCCCCCTCTACTGGCAGGCACATGCCTGTTCACCTGTATTTAAAGGCTCAGCACACAAGTTCTAGTGAATTCTAGGCTAATCACCTGAGGGTATTTATAACCATCACCTCCAGACAGGTGGAGACAGCCTGAGTACCGCCTGGAAAACAGGGATACAGCCTGGGTCAGACAAAGAGGTGCAAAACAGTTGTAATAAATAATCAGGCTAAATGGATGCAATGGGGGCTTGGGTAGGTTGTTGTTTTGTTTTTTTTTACTTACACTGGATAACACAGTGATGTCACTTCCTGGATAACATGGTGATGTCACTTCCTGGATAACATGGTGATGTAACTTCCTGGATAACATGGTGATGTCACTTCCTGGATACCATGGTGATGTCACTTCCTGGATAACATGGTGATGTCACTTCCTGGATAACATGGTGATGTCACTACCCTACTTTTTTTAAACTTGAGCGAAAACCCGAAGTGAACCCAGCATGGAGTAGAAGTATAGGTCCTTCCTTTATATTTCCCATTCCTTCTGTATCCACATCTAGTTTTGGCTCCAGATGTGAAGTGGCAGTTTTCCAGATAAGCGGAGTGTATGATAGCCGCCTCGGGACGTTTATCCATCATGGCCCCCTTGGAAATAGAAGTCTATCCAGTGGTCCAGCGTTCTCCCACTAATGCTGGATGTGGTAGAGGAGGACCAGAGAGCCTCCCTGGCACAGAAGCCAATCTATGCTGGCTTCATATAGATACCGTTGCTTTGTCTTTTTTAGAATATCAAAATTCGGTTGGTGCACTGGGGGCTTTGCCCCAATTTTTTCTACACCATTACAGCAAAAGGGGCACCAGGAGACAGATGACAATGTAGGACTACTAGAGATGAGTGCAACTCGAGTCTGATCGGTTGGTGTTTAAATATCGGTGGCTACAAAAATTGGATCTCGAGCATGCTCGAGCCCGAACGTACAGTATTTGAGAAGAAGGATGAGAGTCGGGGAAAGCATGGATATAGCCAGGGGCGTTGCTAGGGTCTTAAAACATCCGGGGCACGGGCCCCCTGAGTTGATTTCTGCAGTGACGTTACACACACGCGATATATATATATATATATATATATATATATATATATATATATATATATATAATGTGTGTGTGTGTGTGTATAACTTTCTTTTAAACAGATGATCACATAGGCTAGTATTTGAAATTGTGACTCACAGTTGACGTCTTCTCTGATCAGATTCGCTCACTTTTCTCTTTCTTTTCCATTCAGCCGGAGCCATAACCCTTCTCTCCAGAATCTGCCAGGAAAAACATTTTAGGCTCCTTGCTCCAGCACACACAGAAATTAGGTCTCCTCTGTGCCCTATATGCCCTAGCTGTGCTCACATAATATAAGCCTTCTCTCTACCCCCACATAGTTGTAGCCCCCCCTTCCCTCTGTGTCTGCATAAATTATAGGCCTCAACTGTGCCTCCAAATAGTATAGCCCCCCTGCTCAGCATCCTTCCTTATACAGAATAACCCCCCTGCTGTGCAGCATCCCCATATAGAATACCCCCTGCTGTGCATTATTCCCGTATAGAATACCCCCGCTGTGCACCCAAATATAGTAATAATGCTCCCTGCTGTGCCATCCCACATTGTTAAATGCCTCTACTGTACCTACATATAGTAATGTCCCCTGCTATGATCTCATATAGTAATATTGTCCCCTGCTGTGCTCCCATATAGTAATAATGTCTCCTGCTTTGCCCTCCATATAGTAATAATGCCTCCTGCTGTGCCCCCATATAGTAATAATGTCCCCTGCTGTGCCTCAATATAGTAATAATGTCTCCTGCTGTGCCTCAATATAGTAATAATGCTTTCTGCTGTGCCCCAATCTAGTAGTAATGCCAACTGCTGTGCCCCTCATATAGTAATAATGTCCCCTGCTGTGCCTCCATACAGTAATAGTGTCCATGCTGTGCACCCAAATATAGTAATAATGATCCTGCTGTGTCCCCCATAGTAAAAATGCCCCCACTGCTGTGCCCTCTATATAGTAATATAGCACCTACTGTACCCACCATAGTAATAAAGTTCCCCCTCTGCCTACAATAAACCTGCCCCCTACACACACTATCCCACCTGACCCCCCCCCCCTACACACACACACACACACACACACTTCCCCCACACACTACCCCCACCTGACCCCCCTACAGACTACTACCCCCATCAAATCCCCATACACACACTACTACCCCAATCTGACCCCCCATACACACTACTACCCCCATCTGAGCCCCATACACACACACACTACTACCCCCATATGAGCCCCCATACACACACTACTACCCCCATCTAACCCCCATCACACACACACACACACACACACACTACTAACCCCCATCTGAGCCCCCATACACACACACACACACACTACTACCCCCATCTGAGCCCCTCATACACACACACACACACTACTACCCCCATCTGAGCCCCCATACATACACTACTACCCCCATCTGAGCCCCCATACATACACTACTACCCCCATCTGAGCCCCCATACATACACTACTACCCCCATCTGACCTCCCCATACACACACTACTACCCCCATCTGAGCCCCCATACATACACTACTACCCCCATCTGAGCCCCCATACACACACTACTACTCCCATCTAACCCCCACATACACACACTACTAACCCCCATCTGAGCCCCCCATACACACACACACACACACACACTACTACCCCCATCTGAGCCCCCATACATACACTACTACCCCCATCTGAGCCCCCATACATACACTACTACCCCCATCTGAGCCCCCATACATACACTACTACCCCCATCTGACCTCCCCATACACACACTACTACCCCCATCTGAGCCCCCATACATACACTACTACCCCCATCTGAGCCCCCATACACACACTACTACTCCCATCTAACCCCCACATACACACACTACTAACCCCCATCTGAGCCCCCCATACACACACACACACACACACACACACACACACTACTACCCCCATCTGAGCCCCCATACATACACTACTACCCCCATCTGAGCCCCCATACACACACTACTACTCCCATCTAACCCCCACATACACACACTACTAACCCCCATCTGAGCCCCCCATACACACACACACACACACTACTACCCCCATCTGAGCCCCTCATACACACACACACACACACTACTACCCCCATCTGAGCCCCCATACATACACTACTACCCCCATCTGACCTCCCCATACACACACTACTACCCCCATCTGAGCCCCATACACACACACACACACTACTACCCCCATCTGAGCCCCCATACATACACTACTACCCCCATCTGACCTCCCCATACACACACTACTACCCCCATCTGAGCCCCCATACATACACTACTAACCCCCATCTGAGCCCCCATACACACACTACTACCCCCATCTGAGCCCCCATACATACACTACTAACCCCCATCTGAGCCCCCATACACACACTACTACTCCCATCTAACCCCCACATACACACACTACTAACCCCCATCTGAGCCCCCCATACACACACACTACTACCCCCATCTGAGCCCCTCATACACACACACACACACTACTACCCCCATCTGAGCCCCCATACATACACTACTACCCCCATCTGAGCCCCATACATACACTACTACCCCCATCTGAGCCCCCATACATACACTACTACCCCCATCTGACTTCCCCTAACACACAATAACCCTCATCTGAGCCCCATACACACACACACACACTACTACCCCCATCTGAGCCCCCCATACATACACTACTACCCCCATCTGACCTCCCCATACACACACTACTACCCCCATCTGAGCCCCATACACACACACACTACTACCACCATCTGAGCCCCCATACACACACTACTACCCCCATCTAACCCCCATACACACACTACTACCCCCATCTGACCCCCCTTACACACACACACACACACTACTAACCCCCATCTGACCTCCCCATACACACACTACTACCCCCATCTGAGCCCCATACACACACACACTACTACCACCATCTGAGCCCCCATACACACACTACTACCCCCATCTAACCCCCATACACACACTACTACCCCCATCTAACCCCCCGTACACACACACACACACACTACTAACCCCCATCTGACCTCCCCATACACACACTACTACCCCCATCTGAGCCCCATACACACACACACTACTACCACCATCTGAGCCCCCATACACACACTACTACCCCCATCTAACCCCCATACACACACTACTACCCCCATCTAACCCCCCTTACACACACACACACACACTACTAACCCCCATCTGACCTCCCCATACACACACTACTACCCCCATCTGAGCCCCATACACACACACACTACTACCACCATCTGAGCCCCCATACACACACTACTACCCCCATCTGAGCCCCCATACACACACTACTACCCCCATCTAACCCCCCTTACACACACACACACACACACTACTAACCCCCATCTGAGCCCCCATACACACACACACACAGAGTACTACCTGGTCACCATCCCCACACACTGCCAGACCCCGCCCCCCCGGGCGCCAATACTATTCCCCACACACTCCCCCACCTGGAATCACACACTACACTGCCAGCCCCAGAACCCCCCCCCCCCCCCCCCCCCCCCCCGGGGTTACAATACTCACCCCGAGCTGCAGCCTGAGGTGGAGGAGCGCGGCGGGGCAGAAGCTTGGCCCCGCTACAGCCGGCTGTAACGTCCCTGGAGCGCAGGCAGGCCAGAGCGTGCAGCGTCCTCCGTCCAATGAAGAGCGGGGTGACGTCACGAGGCATCCGGAAGTGATGCCGGCCGATCCCGCTCCCGCGGCTCGCCAGCGCTGAAGTAACAGCAGCCTGGAGCCTCTGATAGTGATCTATTACAGGCCCCGGCTGCTGTTATTTCAGCGCTGGCGGGATCAAAAAGACTTTCGGGGCTAGGCTGAAATCATTCGGGGCTTGGGCCCCGAATGATTCAGCCTAGCGACGCCACTGGATATAGCCATAGACCATAGGATGTACTCATCATTTCCTGGACTCCCTATGGCTGCATCCTTCTTCTCAAATGCCGTACGATCGGGCTCGAGCATGCTCGAAATACGCTCATCTCTATTGATTTTTTTTTTTTACTACTGGAACTTTTAGGTGTCAAGTCTAAAGTCTTCACAGGGAACCAAGTATGGTTTTTGGACTTGAATGTTTTGTTAAATGTATCCAATTTTTTGGTTTGTTTGTTTTCTTCAACTCTCTTTTCATTTAACAGTATTGTATAGTATCGCCTTAATGTTTTACTAAACCGTGCAACCTGTGACATAGAAAGCGGCGCGTCCAAAATTGTTTCCATTGACTTTGCCTTCAATTTCCCCTCCGCGTTGATACACATCTCCCGTTGGGTCATAAGAGTATGCACGCTTCGTTAACAACAGCAAATAAAGTAAATTCATCAAATTGAATTCCTTGTATTTTCCTGGCGAATGGTGACACTTTGTTTTTTATCACTCCTGCAAAAGCAAAAAAGTCGATAAGTGGCACCCCAAAGACATTAATTTATGTCAGAAAGACAGAAGTGGAGCCGTTATAGCCACCATGAGAAGAATAAATGTAGCTTTACTCTTCCCATACATTCAGACTTGTTTTACGACTAGATTTGTAAGTACAATGAGAATAATACAGAGCTTTTTTTTTTTTGCATTAGAAATGTTTTTGTTTTTTTTTAAGTTGGTTTCTAGGATAATGAGAATCACAGACAATAAATAACTTAAAACTTAACTGGTGTTTTTTGTTTTTGCGAATCGCCACTTTTTACAACTTGTACATGATACCGTCTTTGTGTGGTTCCGTTATTGCGGATAAAAGGTAATTCTGCCGTAGTATTATAATAAAATGGGGGAGTCATATATATTCCAAATTAGCGAATGCTGAAAATCGTAGCATTTCTGCAACGGGGAGCAGCAATTGTCATTGCGGAGGATGCCGGGTGGCGTGCGCTCCTCCAAATCTCGGTAGTATTCTCGTATAGGAGAGGACTGAATCCAATTCTTTCATGTCTTAATGAGCAGCACGAAATCCTGTAGTTGAAGAGCAGTTAGTGGAGAGAAGTACAAGGAGAGGAAGAGCTGCAGAGCGACGGCAATAAGACGCAATAATCAGAGAAGAAGGACGGGAGCGGGGAAAGGCGACTGTGACTGCTTCACGTATAAGGAACATTTACCAACGTATAGAACAATCAAAAGAGGCTTCAGATCCTATGGAATTCACTGCAGCGATTATAGAACACTAGCAATTTACAGTCCCAATAGTATATGAAGTAGATATCCCTAATAGATGATATAGGGAGAGAAAGAGAAAGAGATGCTGTGGGAAATCCTTTTACATAGATTGTTTGGTCCGTGGTCAAGACCATTCCCGCTGGCACCCTCTACTATTTTTGCGGTTGTGCTGCCCAGATTTCCTTTAGATAGATAGATAGATAGATAGATAGATAGATAGATAGATAGATAGATAGATAGATAGTAGATGGATAGTAGATAGGAGATAGATAAATAGATAGATAGATAGATAGATAGATAGATAGATAGATAGATAGATAGATAGATAGATAGATAGGAGATAGATAGATAGATAGATAGGAGATAGATAGATAGATAGATAGATAGATAGATAGATAGATAGATAGATAGGAGATAGATAGATAGATAGATAGATAGATAGATAGATAGGAGATAGATAGATAGATAGATAGATAGATAGATAGATAGATAGATAGTAGATAGATAGATAGATAGATAGATAGATAGATAGATAGATAGTAGATAGATAGATAGATAGATAGATAGATAGATAGATAGATAGGAGATAGATAGGAGATAGATAGATAGATAGATAGATAGATAGATAGATAGGAGATAGATAGGAGATAGATAGATAGATAGATAGATAGTAGATAGATAGATAGATAGATAGATAGATAGATAGATAGATAGATAGATAGGAGATAGATAGATAGATAGATAGATAGATAGATAGGAGATAGATAGATAGATAGATAGATAGATAGATAGATAGATAGATAGATAGGAGATAGATAGATAGATAGATAGATAGATAGATAGGAGATAGATAGATAGATAGATAGATAGATAGATAGATAGATAGATAGGAGATAGATAGATAGATAGATAGATAGATAGATAGATAGGAGATAGATAGATAGATAGATAGATAGATAGGAGATAGATAGATAGATAGATAGATAGATAGATAGATAGTAGATAGATAGATAGATAGATAGTAGATAGATAGATAGATAGATAGGAGATAGATAGATAGATAGATAGGAGATAGATAGATAGGAGATAGATAGATAGATAGATAGATAGATAGATAGATAGATAGATAGATAGATAGATGATAGGAGATAGATAGATAGATAGATAGATAGATAGATAGGAGATAGATAGATAATAGATAGATAGATAGATAGATAGATAGATAGAAGATAGATAAAAGAGAGATAGCAAAATAGATAGATAGATAGATAGATAGATAGATAGAAGAGAGATAGATAGATGCTAGTGTAGAAAAAAAACAAAACTACAAACGACAGGTTTATACAATAAAACAGCAGAGACGCTCTATGTAACCATTATAGTCAGGATACCGGCTACCTAAGGCTTCCCGCTCAAGAAGTTAAGAGGAGACAGAAGAGACTTAAAAAAAAAAAATAATAATAATTAAAATAAAAAAAAGCTTCACATGAACAGCACCATCTCCAAGTAACTGTTTAAAATTTCACACTTTGCCCCTACCATCCCTTAAAAAAAAAGGACCCCCCCCAACAAATAGATCAGGGAACGTGCTAACACCCCCCCCCCCCCCCCATCTATTAGGTAGCATGTCTGTCTTCTAGGGTCCTAGCAGCTGCCTGAAGGGTGGTGGAGTTGATGCCCCCAGGAAGCCGCCAAACACTGAACGGGTGACGGTAACACATTGCAACATCTTTATCTTTTGGCAACAAGTTTTCCTTTCTTTGTTCAAAAGAGAAAAAATTTAAAAAAGGAAAAAAAAATATTTTCTCCCCCACCCACCCTGGGTAACCCCAAAGTCTTTTATTTGACAGATATCACTAATAGCCAAACAATACATGCTACTCAGTAAAAAGAGTATGTAACACTAGTGGGGAAGAGGAGGAGTAGGGGCAGAGGGTACAGTGTCTCCTGGGCGTTACACATACAGCAGGAAAGACTGAATCCTGTAGCCGTCCTCCTCTCTGCCGTACCACCCACCATCCATCCGTAGTAATAACCGCTTGTGTGGCCCTTAGTTCTTGTCTTCCTTTTTGTCGTCATCCTCTGATGGGTAGGAATGCCACGTCAGCCGTTCCTCGTAGAACGAAATCACCACTTGGGGACACTTCACATTGGCTTCTTTTGCTGGGACGAGATCGGCTTTGTCTGAGTTTTTCCATTTCATCAGGAACATTAATTTTCCACTAGAGTCTGTGGCTCCAATCAGAGAGATGGTCCACAGCTTCAATAATAAGGTGTATGAGCCGAACCCAGAAGGAGTAAACCTAGCGGTAAAAGACCTCACCGACATACTCCATACCATGGCAGAAATGGCCGAGCTGAAAAGATGTAACAACAACAAGAGGCCAAGAAGACAACATCCCAACAGCTGGTTCGATAAGGAATGCAAAACTGTAAGGAAGGTCCTAAGAACCGCCTCAAATAAAAAACACCGCGACCCAAACAACCCCGAGCTGAGGGAGGCCTACTATACCCTCCAACAACAATACAAAGCCATCCTTAGAAGGAAAAAGCAAGGACACATCTTCACCAAACTCCTTCAACTCCAAGACGCCATTCAAGATAACTCATTCTGGGAATTATGGAACCAAACGGGCCCACAATGTAAAAACAACCTCCACATCCAAAATGGAGGTATCTGGCTCCAATACTTCAGTGACCTGTACAAAAACATCCCAAAGGAAGACCTAAGCCCAGAACAAAAGGAGATCGAGAAAAAGCTAAAAGACATGGAGAAGACAATCAAAGATTTCCAAAACCCACTTGATGCACCGATCACAGTGCAGGAGATAACTGAGAGGATCTCATCAATAAAGGGGAGAAAGTCCAGTGGCCTAGATAGGATCCTCCCAGAAATGATAAAATACAGCCCGCCAGTAATCCTGACAGCCATATCCAAGCTCTTTAACATCGTGCTAAGGGCCGGCTCCTTCCCCCAGAGCTGGAACAACGGCCTAATAACCCCCATACACAAGAGTGGAGACAGGTACGACCCGGCCAACTACAGAGGGATATGCGTCAGCAGCAACCTGGGGAAACTCTTTAATAGTGTCCTAAATAGGAGGATCCTCAGCTTCCTCACCGAACACGACGTTCTCAGCAAGAGCCAAGCAGGGTTCATGCCAAATCACCGCACCACCGACCACATCTACACCCTGCAACAACTCATCAAGAGCCACGTCCATGATACAAAGCACGGAAAGATCTATGCCTGTTTTGTAGACTTCAAAAAGGCCTTTGACTCAGTGTGGCACCCGGGCCTATTCCTGAAACTTCTGGAGAGTGGAATAGGAGGGAAGACATACGACGTCATCAGAAGCTCGTACACCGATAACAGATGCAGCGTGAGGGTGAATGGAAAGAGAACAGCGTATTTCCGGCAGAGCCGAGGAGTCAGACAGGGCTGCAGCCCCAGTCCTACTTTTTTTAACATTTACATCAATGAGCTGGCAGCAGCCCTGGACTCCTCCTCGGCACCTCCTCGGCACCAGGCCTCACCCTCCTCGGCACCAGGTCTCACCCTCCTCGGCACCAGGTCTCACCCTCCTCGGCACCAGGTCTCACCCTCCTCGGCACCAGGTCTCACCCTCCTCTGCACCAGGTCTCACCCTCCTCTGCACCAGGTCTCACCCTCCTCGGCACGAGGTCTCACCCTCCTCGGCACCTGGTCTCACCCTCCACGGCACCAGGTCTCACCCTCCTCGCACCAGGTCTCACCCTCCTCGGCACCAGGCCTTACCCTCCACGACACCCAGGTGAGATTTCTCTTGTATGCAGACGACCTTCTCCTCCTCTCACCAACCGAGAAAGGTCTCCAAGACCAGCTGCTCATCCTGGAGAAATTTAGCACTACGTGGGCTCTGCCCATCAACCCAAAGAAAACCAACGTCATGGTGTTCCAGAGGAGAAAACGGAAACCACCCGGGCATTCTACCTTCCTGCTGCACAACCACCCACTCGCAAAAACAGACCGGTACACTTACCTGGGCCTGGAAATCAGCCAATCAGGGAGCTTCAAACAAGCCACAGAAATCCTGAAGGACAAAGCCTGCCGAACCTTCTATGCTATAAGAAGACGCTTCTACCATCTTAGACCACCAGTGACTGTGTGGCTGAAAATATTCGACACCATCATTGCCCCAATCCTTCTGTATGGTAGTGAAGTCTGGGGCCCCGAGATATACTCAGACTGGTCAAAATGGGACTCCGGATCCACAGAAGTCTTCCACCTAGAATTCTGTAAATACCTTCTCCAGGTCCATCGGAGCACTTCAAACAGCGCCTGTCGAGCGGAGCTGGGCAGGTTCCCACTACACTTTGCTGTCCACAAGAAGGCGCTATCATTCAGGGCCCACCTACACAGCAGCAGCCCCAGCTCCTACCATCACAAGGCCTTGCTGCATCAAGAAACCCCAGGAAAACAAAGCCCCCGGGAACAAGTCTCCCAAACCCAACCTGACCAAGCCGCCAACCAGCACATTATTACGAAAAGCCAAATCTGTAAGATGATAGACAAAGGGAAGGAGGATTACCTCAGCGTCTGGAGGAACGACATCAGAGAATCCCAGAAACTGACCATATACCAGAGGCTACAGAGGGAGTATAGACTGGCCCCATATCTGGAGAAACTACCCAATCACAGAGACCGGAAAACCCTGAGCCGCTACAGACTGAGCGCCCACAACCTGGCCAATGAAACAGGGCGGCACCAACAGACGTACAAGCCCAGGGAGAGCCGACTGTGCCAGCAGTGCGACCAGGAGGCAGTGGAGGATGAGGCCCACTTCCTGCTACACTGCTCCAAATACTCAGCAGTGAGGGACACTCACTATAGGAGACTCTCCAATCTCCTCCCAGGCTTCACCACCATGGAGGAGGAAGAGAAACTACCCATCCTGCTGGAGGAAGAAGAGACCACAGCAACTATAGTGGCACAATACGTCACTGCCTGCCATAGACTGAGAGGAGCGTGATACATCATGGACTCCAACTACCTGACCCCGGTATCCCCCCCCATCCCGCCACATACGATATACCACAGACTTCCGTCCCTACCACCCATCCCTACCCATCTTCCCCACCCATCCCCCAAATATCTCCTGTTTGCTTTGGCAATGCTAATATGTTATTTAGACCTGCCAATAAAGCTGATTTGATTTGATTTGATTTGATTTGATAGATAGTAGATGGATAGTAGATAGGAGATAGATAGATAGATAGATAGATAGATAGATAGATAGATAGATAGATAGGAGATAGATAGATAGATAATAGATAGATAGATAGATAGATAGATAGATAGATAGATAGATAGATAGATAGATAATAGAAAGGAGATAGATAGATAGATAGGAGATAGATAGATAGATAGATAGATAGATAGATAGATAGATAGATAGGAGATAGATAGATAGATAGATAGATAGATAGATAGATAGATAGATAGGAGATAGATAGATAGATAGATAGATAGATAGGAGATAGATAGGAGATAGATAGATAGATAGATAGATAGGAGATAGATAGATAGATAGATAGATAGATAGATAGATAGATAGGAGATAGATAGATAGATAGATAGATAGATAGATAGATAGATAGATAGGAGATAGATAGATAGATAGATAGATAGATAGATAGATAGATAGATAGGAGATAGATAGATAGGAGATAGATAGATAGATAGATAGATAGATAGATAGGAGATAGATAGATAGATAGATAGATAGATAGATAGATAGATAGATAGGAGATAGATAGATAGGAGATAGATAGATAGATAGATAGATAGATAGATAGATAGGAGATAGATAGGAGATAGATAGATAGATAGATAGATAGATAGATAGATAGATAGATAGATAGATAATAGATAGATAGGAGATAGATAGATAGATAGATAGATAGATAGATAGATAGATAGATAGATAGATAGATAGGATATGGAAACAATAGACTAGGGCAGTCCCTGATCATAATAATGGGAACATTTTCTGGAATTGCTCTTGAATCTTTGCAGAGGTCACAGGAAGGGGGAGGCTGACGTGAGCCTCAGCAATTGTATCATCTATCAATTGATCACGCCTTTCACAGTCCTTCTGTCTGTGATGATAAGGAGGACACTGCTGGAAAAAGTGATCTGTACAGAATAGGAAGTGTCATCTTATTATTAGGCTTAGTGCACGATTTTAGGATTATTTTGTAAAATGGATAATAAAATTTAAAAAAATGTAAAAAAAAACAAAAGCCTGTACACAGATGATCTGCTGGTCTAAATGAAAGGCAACAAACCGTGCGAGCAATAGCTGAAAAATTGTGTCACCATTAAAATGCATTGTTATTGGTCACCCTTTTTTTCAACAGGGGGATGCATGGCCAATAACGATAATTTATATGGCCGCACAACATATTCCATCAGCCAATTAAGTGATTCCTTGTTCAATGGCTGATGGCTGGCTCTTTTACACAGGCCGATTATTGAGTTAATGAGCGTTCCTAGTGTAAAAGGACCCTTAAAGGAAATCTGTCACCATAAAAATGCTACCTAAGCTATTGGCATCATGTTATAGGGCAGAAGGAGCTGAGCGGATTGATATATATGATTACAGGAGAAGATTCAGTATAACTTGTAATTTATTGATTGAAATCTCAGATGTTTCCATGTTATGGAGTCCAGTCCATTGAGTGACTCCGCCCACTGGGCTCCTTATCACAAAGTTATTAAGGATTTCAATCAACAAATTACGTTATACTGAATCTTTTCCCACAAAGATATATATCAATCTGCTCAGTTCTTCCTGCTCTATAACATGATGGTGATAGATTGGATAGCATTGTCTTAGTGACAGGTTCCCTTTAAGGCCTAATGCAGCTTTCTCTCCACCATTTTTGCCTAAGACATAGGAAGCAGAGTCTCAGGAATATCTCCCTTGTGAGCTGCCTTGCCTGTTTAAGCTTTGGGATCTGCCATAGAAACACATAGCAGGTCAATTGGATACCAGGGCCAGATGGACACTATGGCTGTAAGGGGGATTGTCAAGCTTGGGATGACCCATTGGTCCAACAACACTGATGGGCATTCTCCCACCAACAATAAAAGGTAAGGGAGGACCAGCCAGCATTTCAGGCATGAACTCAAATTCAGGTGTCTTAACTAGTGGCCTGGCTCTGGTCCTCTTCTGCATATTGTCATTTGGGGCCACTCCACCACTATATTTTTAGGAAGATCGTTTGCCAAGGCAATCTCCATTATCCAGCTCTTCATTACACCCAAGATGTTGGTTCAACCACATGGCTGCAGGGATACCTCCTCCGACCACCCCAACCACTCACCACCAGGCATCGGGGTCATTATTGCCAGCTCAACACCAAAATAGCAAGCAGAGGCCATCTTCTAATGCAATGTCAACCAATGACGCCAACCAATGTTACTTGGCTTAGAAACAATCTTCCTGGTTGAGCTCCGGCTTGGCTTGGAAAGCTCTCTGTGGATGACTATGTTTCCCGCTCATACCCAACAACATAGTTGGATGGGGCACAGCTGAATGTACTGCTCCCCAGCAGATCTTTCAGAGCGTTCCCGTGTGAGATAAGAATTTCTCAGGCCGGTGGGTGCAGGCCTAGAGGCCCAATAAGGTGAGAGCCAAGAGCAGATTGATCCCTAGTGACGGGCTAGACGTTGGGGCAGATCCTGTCCACCTAACGTTCCACACAGCCTCAATGAGAGGGAAAATGGGTACAGAGTGATGCTGAAGAAGGGTCAGGCACATTAGGGAAACTCACTAGTTTTACCCTAAACCCTAGTCTCCCTGGAATTACTGATTTGGAGCATAACCTATTGCAACTATCGAAGAACATTACATCCAGACAGTGTTGGAAACATGACCATCAGAATAAGGAAGTAGAATGTAAAGAACTGGGGAAATTTTGGAAATGGGTTATTTATAGGGCTTACTTCATGGTGATTCCTGTTGAACCCAAATGATGTCTACTGAGTGTTGTTAACTTATGATGTTGAGTAAATTCTTCAGAGACGATCAAATCGAAAGTTCAGTGTTGGTTAAGACTTCAGAAGAGAAGGATTTAGGGGCTGTGATTTCTGACAGCGTTAAAATGAGTCACCTGTGCAACCAGGTGGTAGGGAAAGAAAATCGTATGCTGGACTGTATATATATAGTATGCTGGACTGTATATATATATATATATATATATATATATATATATATAATGGTATGCCGGGCTGTATATATAATGGTATGCTGGGCTGTATACATATAATGGTATGCTGGGATGTATATATAATGGTATGCTGGGATGTATATATAATGGTATGCTGGGCTGTATATATATAATGGTATGCTGGGCTGTATATATATATATATATATATATATATATATATAATTGTATGCTGGGCTGTATATATGATGGTATGCTGGGCTGTATATATGATGGTATGCTGGGCTGTGTGTATATATATATATAATGGTATGCTGGGCTGTATATATAATGGTATGCTGGGCTGTATATATATATATATATATATATATATATATATATAGGTATAATGGGCTGTATATATATATATATATATATATATATATAATGGTATGCTGGGCTGTATATATATAATGGTATGCTGGGCTGTATATATATAATGGTATGCTGGGCTGTATATATAATGGTATGCTGGGCTGTATATATATATATATATATATATATATATATATAGGTATAATGGGCTGTATATATATATATATATATATATATATAATGGTATGCTGGACTGTATATATATAATGGTATGCTGGGCTGTATATGTATATATGTATATATATATATATATATATATAATTGTATGCTGGGCTGTATATATGATGGTATGCTGGGCTGTATATATAATAGTATGCTGGGCTGTGTGTATATATATATAATGGTATGCTGGGCTGTATATATAATGGTATGCTGGGCTGTATATATATATATATATATATATAGGTATAATGGGCTGTATATATATATATATAATGGTCTGCTGGGCTGTATATAAATAATGGTATGCTGGGCTGTATATATGATGGTATGCTGGGCTGTATATATAATAGTATGCTGGGCTGTGTGTATATATATATAATGGTATGCTGGGCTGTATATATAATGGTATGCTGGGCTGTATATATATATATATATATAGGTATAATGGGCTGTATATATATATATATAATGGTCTGCTGGGCTGTATATAAATAATGGTATGCTGGGCTGTATATATATAATGGTATGCTGGGCTGTATATCGGTCTGTAAATTGTTTGCTTGTTCTTCTAATGTCTTCTAAAAGCCTTACCTTCCTACAATCCTCACTGAACCCTGGATACCACATACACCCAGCCATAGGGGATTCTTTTATCATGCAAAAAATGTACATACTCTGTATCAGTCCACTATGAGGCTGGGGTCACACACAGTATTTTTGCTCAGTATTTTGGTCCTCAAATTGCAACCAAAACCAGGAGTGGATTGAAAACACAGAAAGGCTCTGTTCACACACTACTGAAATTTAGTGGATGGCCGTCAATTTATGACAAATAATGGCCGTTATTTCATTACAGCGGCCAATGTTTTGAAATAACGCCAATTATTTGCCATTAAATGACGGCCATCCTCTAAATGTCAACAGTGTGTGAACATAGCCTGAACTTGTGTTCTATTTTGAGGGGGGAAAAAATGATCATGGGGAAAAATATAATATAAACCCCCCAAAAAAGATTAAAACACATAAAAAAAAGAGGAATAACCTGCCTCCAAGTCTGTAATTCCCTCGCTTCTTTTGTGCCTCCATCTTACAGCCCAAGGGTTAATGCCGTTTTGCTCGTTTCTCAAGAATTCTGCGCTAATAAGAGAAAAAGAAAGGTAAGATAATGACAAGTAGACACGCGTCTCTCTGCTTGAAGTTCGGTCGGCTAAGGACCAATTGCTCCTGACAAACGTTATTTCCGCTTTCTACATAGCGGGCGACGTGCACCCTCACCAGGAATATGTTCTTGGCAGGACGGTTTTAGAAACATATTCCAATCAACAGAATTGTGTTAAGACTTTTGAACCTCTGAGTTTAACACGGTGGAAAACACAATATGTGCGTCTCCTGTCATGTGTCCTCTCGAATCTGCGTCCTGCCGAAGGGAGAGACGGCGTCGCCTCCCTGGGTTAGCACGTCGCACGTGGAATCTCTCATCCCTTACTAAACAGAGAAGATTTCTGAGGGATTCCAGGAAATATTTGGAATCATTACATTAAGTTATTGCGATATATTGATCAATATGGATCAATTTATATAAAATTATCAGAGACGAGAATAATGCACTTATTTATAGGATTCACAAGTGCATTAACATAGGGCTAATGATATTTAATGGCCTCGTTCACGAATCCATAGGAGTGTACGGGGCCACGATTCGTGCCGCAAAAAAAAAAGCACATGTTGTAGCGCGGAAGGGGATCAATATGTTAATAAAGTGCCAATGTAGTGCTCCGTGAAGCATGACGTTCATAGTGCGGTCCACGGCCACGGCTCCAGGGTCATGGGCTGCACTACGGACGTGTGAATGTGGCCTTAGGCAGTATACCCTAAGGGCACTATTCCACGGGACGATTATCGTTCAGATAATCGTTAACGATAAACAATCTCAAACAACCGCTATTGCAAACGAACTGAAATCGTTCGCCCAATTACACGGAACGATGACCGTTACTTATGATCGTTGTTGCGGTCGTCTTGTCGCCGATACTGCGAGCGGCCGAACAACGTTTTATTCCATGTGAACGATTTGCAAACGGGCAGCGATAAAAATAGGTCCAGGTCTCATTAAGCGATCAACGATTTCTTGTTCGTCGTTTAATCGTTAACTGCTATTCAACCGAACGATTATTGCTTCATTCCGAACGATTTAACGATTATCCGAACAAAAATCGTCCCGTGGAATAGGGCCCTAGGTTCAGCTCAAAAGATGCGATCAACGATTTTTCGATGGTTGTCTACATTCACACAAAACAATTGTCTGATTTATGTATTAAATCTGAACAATATAACGATTTTTCGCACGATAGTTGCCCCTGTGTAGTAAGTCTGCACCATCTATCACTTACTTTACTTTCATGCCACAAATGTGCACTGAAACCTGGAGCATGCTTGGCAGGGGCGTAACTACCACTGTAGCAGCCATAGCGGCTGCTATGGGGCCCGCCACACCAAGGGGCCCCATGGCCTGCTCCTGCAATACACTAGGCCCCCTGAGCTGTAATCATTTGCAGCACCAGGTGACCAAACGGGCCTCCCGGGTTCTGCAAATGTCCCTTTAACTAAAAGAAATCAAATAGCAGAAATCAATAGTCCAGGCGATTTTAAGAAACTTTGCAATTGGGTTCATTAGGCAAATCTGCCATTATCTGCACTCAAAAAGACTTTCCCCAGGTCCCCCTCCCCCCCCCCCTCATTCATTGCTCATTATCAGGAAATCTCGACTCTTTTACATCGGTCGGGCCCCTGTCTGTTCTATGGAGAGGGGAGGAGGGAGATTAGTCACCAGCAGAGAACAAAGGATTACACAGCAGGAGCTGCATTAAAGCCGGTATTCAGAGGTCAGAGAGGTCAGTGCTGACTGTCAGAGGAGATCGCCCGGTCATGTAGCTGTAAATTAACTCTTTGTTGTCCTGTTTTGGTGCCTCATCTCCCTCCACCCCTCCCCTCTCCATAGAAAATCATGAAGACAGGGGGGAGAGCTTCAAACTGCTTTTTCCTGATAAAAATGCATTTTTCGGCTAATAAACCCAATTACAAAGTTTATTAAAATCGCCTGTACTATTGATTTCTGCAAAAAAAAATTTAAACAACAGGTAAACTTTCCATTGTCCAGCATAGATGCAAAATGTATAGACATCACAGTCAGAAAGAAACTGGAACCAGCGTCTAGATGGGGATCACTATCTATAGGAATAGGAGACCCTTGCTCATGCAGTTAAAGGGGCAGGATCCTGAATTTCGTTGTAAACATTTGATCCCATTGACACTAAAGGGATTTTATTGATTGCATCGATTTCTACACATGATTCATTGCTCCGTGTGGCGGTCGTGACTCTATAGACAGAAGCGGTGGCACGGCAGCACCCATTTCTCACTAGTTCTGGCGCTGGCACCCAGACAGCCGCAGCAGCCACATCCCACTTTGTAATGCTTGATTCTGCATATGTCTGTCAGGAAACAAGTGTGAGCCTTCAGCTGATTAGCCTCACAGTCACTCCATCCAGCTATCAGGTTCCCAGCATGATGTTCCACTGCATCACTGCTCCAACCCTTTAGGCAAAGGATTCTAATAATGAGTCACAGTGCCGTAACTGGGGTCTTGCTTCTGCTCTGTTGAGCCGCTTGCTGAGAGAGGCTGCATGCTCCCTCATTATAATTTTATAGCTTTTTTTTTTTTTCTATTTGTTCTTTTGTATTCATTTTCATTTCCACCAAATGCTTCCAACATTACAATCAAAATGCTTCTATCTGCCACCAAGGAAGAAAGACGAAGAGACAGTATAGCAATCTCTATCAAAGTATTCCTGGTTTTATATGTATATTTGTAGAATAGGTTGTATAAAAAATAGATAGATAGATAGATAGATAGATAGATAGATAGATAGATAGATAGATAGATAGATAGGAGGTAGATAGATAGATAGATAGATAGATAGATAGATAGATAGGAGATAGATAGATAGATAGATAGATAGATAGATAGATAGATAAATAGACAGACAGACAGGAGATAGATAGATAGATAGATAGATAGATAGATAGATAGGAGATAGATAGATAGATAGATAGATAGATAGATAGGAGATAGATAGGAGATAGATAGATAGGAGATAGATAGATAGATAGATAGGAGATAGATAGATGGATAGATAGATAGATAGGAGATAGAAGATAGATAGGAGATAGATAGATAGATAGATAGATAGATAGATAGATAGATAGATAGATAGAAGATAGATAGATCGATCGATCGATAGATAGATAGATAGATAGATAGATAGGAGATAGATAGGAGATAGATAGATAGATAGATAGATAGATAGATAGGAGATAGATAGATAGGAGATAGATAGATAGATAGGAGAGAGATAGATAGATAGATAGATAGATAGATAGATAGATAGATAGATAGATAGATAGGAGATAGATAGATAGATAGGAGATAGATAGGAGATAGATAGATAGATAGATAGATAGATAGGAGATAGATAGATAGATAGATAGATAGATAGATAGATAGATAGATAGATAGATAGATAGGAGATAGATAGATAGATAAGAGATAGATAGATAGATAGATAGATTGATAGATAGATAGATAGGAGATAGATAGATAGGAGATAGATAGATAGATAGATAGATAGATAGATAGATGATAGATAGATAGATAGATAGATAGATAGATAGATAGATAGATAGAAGATAGATAGATAGATAGGAGATAGATAGATAGATAGGAGATAGATAGATAGATAGATTGATAGATAGGAGATAGATAGATAGGAGATAGATAGATAGATAGATAGATAGATAGATAGATAGATAGATAGATAGATAGGAGATAGATAGATAGATAGATAGATAGATAGGAGATAGATAGGAGATAGATAGATAGGAGATAGATAGATAGGAGATAGATAGATAGATAGATAGATAGATAGATAGATAGATAGGAGATAGATAGATAGATATATAGGAGATAGATAGATAGATAGGAGATAGATAGATAGGAGATCGATAGATAGATAGATAGATAGATAGATAGATAGATAGATAGATAGAAGATAGATAGATAGATAGGAGATAGATAGATAGATAGATAGATAGATAGATAGGAGATAGATAGATAGATAGATAGATAGATAGATAGATAGATAGATAGATAGGAGATAGATAGATAGATAGATAGATAGGAGATAGATAGATAGATAGATAGATAGGAGATAAATAGATAGATAGATAGATAGATAGATAGATAGATAGATAGAAGATAGATAGATAGATAGATAGATAGGAGATAGATAGATAGATAGATAGATAGATAGATAGATAGATAGATAGATAGGAGATAGATAGGAGATAGATAGATAGATAGATAGATAGATAGATAGATAGATAGGAGATAGATAGATAGATAGATAGATAGATAGATAATATATTACAGTCTTTCCTTATTACATAAACATATATGAATGGTATACAGTCATGCATTAATGCAATGTATTTATGGACAAACATAAAGCTACATGCATATGTATGGCTCCTCAGTAATTTAGGTTACATGTGTATGTATGGATGCAACGACGTATTTCACTAAATATATGACGACCCAAATTTAACATGACAGACATTTCAATTTAAAATGACCTTCTTTTAAAATGCAAAGGCGATGTAAATGTAGAGAAAGAGACAAATCACTTTAAGGGAAACTTCTATCTAAAAAGTTCGGCAGCATATCCATCCAGGCTGGGGAGCGGCTTGTAGCTGGAACATGAAGCTATCCCGTCAGATGCCGCCCGGTGCAAGAAGATCTGACTGTAATACTCACTCCAGGCTGCTGCTTTCTTAGTACTACACGGATGCTTCTCTCCCTGTTCCCTGTGCCTGCAGTGGAGACGGCCCATAGACTTACACTGGGAAATGTGAAGAGCCAATAGAGGTTGCACTTAAAGTGTAACTGTCATTTCACGGTTATTTTTCTGAAAACAATAAATATCTATAATACAAGCGATTTTAAGAAACTCTGTAATAGGTTTTATTTACCAAAAGAGTTTACTTTTGCACTGAAAAAGCTGTTTTCTGAGCCCCCCCCCCCCCCCCCCTCACTTCATAAGAAGCAGGATTTCTGTGTCCATTATACTCTATGGAGAGGGGAGGGGCTGAGAGGAGTGAGTGAGCACGGAGGAGTCCTGCACAGCACAAAACCCTGCAATCTTCTTTAACGTGGGCTTCTCCCGACTCGTTGTAGAGATTGGTCAGGGGCTAAACAAACAGACCCGAAGCATTCAAACATTTGCTAAGTTTTGCTATGCCATTAGGCTATGGTCACAGTACGTCTTATTGGACGGCCATAATTTCAAGATGTTTGTATTATGCAAATTATGACCATCATTTGCATTATATCATGTATTTCCATCCCAAAATGACGGCCATCCAAATAGACGTAGTTTGACCATAGCCTCAAGGTGACAGTAACCGTTTAGAAGACATTGGGGAAATCTATCGACTTCTCATAAATCTTTTAAATTTACTTGTGTCAGAAAGTTATACAGGTTTGTGATTTACTTCTTTAAAAAAAAAATCTTTCATTTTCCAGTACTTATCAGCTGCTGTATGTCCTGCATGAAGTGGTGAATTCTCTCCAGTGTTACACAGTGCTCTCTGCTGCCACCTCTGTCCATGTCAGGAACTGTCCTCCTCTCCTGCTCTGGACAGTTCCTGACATGGACAGAGGTGGCAGCAGAGAGCACTGTGTCAGACTGAAGAGAATACACCACTTCCTGCAGGACATACAGCAGCTGATATATTTTTTTATTATTAATATTATTATATTAAACTGTATTTTATTATATTTTGTATCCAAAGCTGTACGTGTCAAGGATCTATTTCTGCCGATCTGATACTGAAGGTAAATCTGGTCTCATCATTCGGTTCCAGCAAGGTCTATGCTGTTCCTTCATTTCCTCCTCGGCTTAGCTAATGTTCCATCTTCTAGACAGTATCTGATCTCCCGCAGACATTAGCATACAATGTATCTTATTCTTCATTGTGAAAACTTCCACAAATAATCAGACAGTCCATTCACTGGGTAAGTGCTTAGTTGTTTCTCTTGCCTTCAGCAAATACTGTCAAATCTCGAGCATCTCCACTAAAATTCATGCATTTGGATGGTATGTTTTACCTTCTCACGCTATACAATCATCTGAGAAGGTCCTGGCCCTGACCCGCTCCTGTTCTGCTCAAAAACATGGCCTTATGTGCCCCTTATAGTGTCTTGTATTGTTTTCTATATTAGTAAACATGGAACAATTCAGGAACAGAGGTATTGATATCTATTTATCTATCTATCTATCTCCTATCTATCTATCTATCTATCTATCTCCTATCTATCTATCTCCTATCTATCTATCTATCTATCTATCTATCTATCTCCTATCTATCTATCTATCTATCTCCTATCTATCTATCTATCTATCTATCTATCTATCTATCTCCTATCTATCTCCTATCTATCTATCTATCTATCTATCTATCTATCTATCTATCTATCTCCTATCTATCTATCTGTCTATCTCCTATCTATCTATCTATCTATCTATCTATCTATCTATCTATCTTCTATCTCCTTTCTATTATCTATCTATCTCCTATCTATCTATATATCTCCTATCTATCTATCTATTTATCTATCTATCTATCTATCTATCTATCTATCTATCTCCTATCTATCTCCTATCTATCTATCTATCTATCTATCTATCTATCTCCTATCTATCTATCTATCTATCTATCTATCTATCTATCTATCTATCTCCTATCTATCTATCTATCTATCTCCTATCTATCTATCTATCTATCTATCTATCTATCTCCTATCTATCTATCTATCTATCTATCTGTCTATCTATCTATCTCCTATCTATCTATCTATCTATCTATCTCCTATCTATCTCCTATCTATCTATCTATCTATCTATCTATCTATCTATCTATCTATCTATCTCCTATCTATCTATCTATCTATCTCCTATCTATCTATCTATCTATCTCCTATCTATCTCCTATCTTTCTATCTATCTATCTATCTATCTATCTCCTATCTATCTATCTATCTATCTATCTATCTATCTATCTATCTATCTCCTATCTATCTATCTATCTATCTATCTATCTATCTATCTCCTATCTATCTCCTATCTATCTATCTATCTATCTATCTATCTATACACAGTGGTGCCTTGGATTACGAGCATAATCCGTTCCGGGACGGCGCTTGTAATCCAGATACATTCTTAAACCAAAGTCAATTTTCCCATAAGAAATCACTAATATACAGACAATTGGTACCACACACCAAAAATAATGATTTTTTTTATTCTGAATAACATGTAGAACTGATGAATGAATGAGAAGCAGCAGAATCTGTGATATATAAGTTACTGTACAGCATGTACAGCATGTGGTATATAATGTATAGTAACTGTATAACCCTGATAACACAGCAGCTGGATATGTGATATATAAGTTACTGTACAGTATAGCAGCATGTGGTATATAATGTATAGTAACTGTATAACCCTGATAACACTGCAGCTGGATATGTGATATATATGTTACTGTACAGTATAGCAGCATGTGGTGTATAATGTATAGTAACTGTATAACCCTGATAACACAGCAGCTGGATATGTGATATATAAGTTACTGTACAGTATAGCAGCATGTGGTATATAATGTATAGTAACTGTATAACCCTGATAACACTGCAGCTGGATATGTGATATATAAGTTACTGTACAGTATAGCAGCATGTGGTGTATAATGTATAGTAACTGTATAACCCTGATAACACTGCAGCTGGATATGTGATATATAAGTTACTGTACAGTGTAGCAGCATGTGGTATATAATGTATAGTAACTGTATAACCCTGATAACACTGCAGCTGGATATGTGATATATAAGTTACTGTACAGTATAGCAATCAGCATGTGGTGTATAATGTATAGTAACTGTATAACCCCGATAACACAGCAGCTGGATATGTGATATATAACTTACTGTACAGTATAGCAGCATGTGGTGTATAATGTATAGTAACTGTATAACCCTGATAACACAGCAGCTGGATATGTGATATATAAGTTACTGTACAGTATAGCAGCATGTGGTGTATAATGTATAGTAACTGTATAACCCTGATAACACAGCAGCAGCTGGATATGTGATATGTAAGTTACTGTACAGTATAGCAGAATGTGGTGTATAATGTATAGTAACTGTATAACCCTGATAACACTGCAGCTGGATATGTGATATATAAGTTACTGTACAGTATAGCAGCATGTGGTATATAATGTATAGTAACTGTATAACCCTGATAACACTGCAGCTGGATATGTGATATATAAGTTACTGTACAGTATAGCAATCAGCATGTGGTATATAATGTATAGTAACTGTATAACCCTGATAACATAGCAGCTGGATATGTGATATATAAGTTACTGTACAGTATAGCAGCATGTGGTATAAAATGTATAGTAACTGTATAACCCTGATAACACTGCAGCTGGATATGTGATATATAAGTTACTGTACAGTGTAGCAGCATGTGGTATATAATGTATAGTAACTGTATAACCCTGATAACACTGCAGCTGGATATGTGATATATAAGTTACTGTACAGTATCAGGGTTATACAGTTACTATACATTATACACCACATGCTGCTATACTGTACAGTAACTTATATATCACATATCCAGCTGCAGTGTTATCAGGGTTATACAGTTACTATACATTATATACCACATGCTGCTATACTGTACAGTAACTTATATATCACATATCCAGCTGCAGTGTTATCAGGGTTATACAGTTACTATACATTATACACCACATTCTGCTATACTGTACAGTAACTTACATATCACATATCCAGCTGCTGTGTTATCAGGATAACCCCGATAACACAGCAACTGGATATGTGATATATAACTTACTGTACAGTATAGCAGCATGTGGTGTATAATGTATAGTAACTGTATAACCCTGATAACACAGCAGCTGGATATGTGATATATAAGTTACTGTACAGTATAGCAGTATGTGGTGTATAATGTATAGTAACTGTATAACCCTAATAACACAGCAGCTGGATATGTGATATATAAGTTACTGTACAGTATAGCAGCATGTGGTGTATAATGTATAGTAACTGTATAACCCTGATAACACAGCAGCTGGATATGTGATATATAAGTTACTGTACAGTATAGCAGCATGTGGTGTATAATGTATAGTAACTGTATAACCCTGATAACACTGCAGCTGGATATGTGATATATAAGTTACTGTACAGTATAGCAGCATGTGGTGTATAATGTATAGTAACTGTATAACCCTGATAACACAGCAGCTGGATATGTGATATATAAGTTACTGTACAGTATAGCAGCATGTGGTGTATAATGTATAGTAACTGTATAACCCTGATAACACAGCAGCTGGATATGTGATATATAAGTTACTGTACAGTATAGCAGCATGTGGTATATAATGTATAGTAACTGTATAACCCTGATAACACTGCAGCTGGATATGTGATATATAAGTTACTGTACAATATAGCAGCATGTGGTGTATAATGTATAGCAACTGTATAACCCTGATAACACAGCAGCTGGATATGTGATATATAAGTTACTGTACAGTATAGCAATCAGCATGTGGTATATAATGTATAGTATCTGTACAACCCTGATAACACTGCAGCTGGATATGTGTTATATAAGTTACTGTACAGTATAGCAATCAGCATGTGGTATATAATGTATAGTAACTGTATAACCCTGATAACACAGCAGCAGCTGGATATGTGATATATAAGCTACTGTACAGTATAGCAGCATGTGGTGTATAATGTATAGTAACTGTATAACTCTGATAACACAGCAGCTGGATATGTGATATATAAGTTACTGTACAATATAGCAATCAGCATGTGGTGTATAATGTATAGTAACTGCATAACCCTGATAAGACAGCAGCAGTTTGTAGATACAGGATGGAGCTGCAGATCCCCATATTGCAGTAGCGTAGTACAACAGGCTAGAATAGAGAAGCAGGGCTGCTGTTAGAGGTCTGTGTGGTCACATGACAGCAATCGGGAAAGGGAAGGGTGTTCAGCATGGACCAATCAGGAAGTAAGAATCACAGAGCTGTGCAGGAGGACAGTGACAGAAACCTCTCTATACAGCAGTGTGTATTGCTGAGTGTAAGTGCAGGCACATGATAGAAGTGTGTATAGCTGGGTGTGAGTGCAGGCACATTATAGCAGCAGTGTGTATAGCTGAGTGTGAGTGCTGGCACATTATAGCAGCAGTGTGTATAGCTGAGTGTAAGTGCAGGCACATTATAACCTCAGTGTGTACAGCTGAGTGTGAGCGCAGGCATTTAATAGCAGCAGTGTGTATAGCGGAGTGTAAGTGCAGGCACATTATAGCAGCAGTGTGTATAGCTGAGTGTAAGTGCAGGCACATTATAGCCTCAGTTTGTATAGCTGAGTAGGAGTGCAGGTACATTATAGCAGCAGTGTGTATAGCTAAGTGTAAGTGCAGGCACATTACAGCAGCAGGGTGTATAGCTGAGTGTGCGTGCAGGCACATTATAGCAGCAGTGTGTAAAGCTGAGTGTGTATAGCTGAGTGTAAGTGCAGGCACATTATAGCCTCAGTTTGTATAGCTGAGTAGGAGTGCAGGTACATTATAGCAGCAGTGTGTATAGCTAAGTGTAAGTGCAGGCACATTACAGCAGCAGGGTGTATAGCTGAGTGTGCGTGCAGGCACATTATAGCAGCAGTGTGTAAAGCTGAGTGTGTATAGCTGAGTGTAAGTGCAGGCACATTATAGCAGGAATGGAGAGGATGGAAAACACAAGGACTGACAAAGCCTGCAGGGAACATGAAGGAATGAGCAGGGCAGATGTGGGCACATAAATGCAGCAATTTCTGTCCGGGGAGAGAGGGGTTACAGCTATGGAGAGATTACCCCCACAGTCCTGTCCCCTGATGTAAGCCCCAGCCTGAAGTGCATCTGCTATGATTTAAAAGGTGATGGAGACTTCCTGGGTCAGAGTACAGAGCTGTAGACCCCGCTATGCAGACCATTCCCCTCCCCCACTCCCCCTCCCATTCAGTACGGGAAGCTCTTACACCAAAGCAATGCTCTTACACTAAGTTACAATTTTGAAAAACTGTGAGCTCTACTCTTAACCTGAGGTACAGTATATATATACAGTAAAACCTCGGTTTCCGAACACCTCGGAGTTCGAACAATTTGGTTTTCGAACTAAATTTCCCCCTGAAGTTTTGCTCGGTATCCGAACAAAACCAGGGGGATAACTGTCAGCTGAACTGATGTTCAGCTGACAGTTAGAGGTGTTCGGAACACTGAGAGGCAGGAGCGGGCGGCTATTTAAACTTGCCGCCGTGCTCCTGCTCCAATCAGCTGCGGGGGACACCCTGTAAAGAAGTGGGGAATCCCATCATAATGATGGGATTCCCCACTTCTTTACAGGGTGTCCCCCGCAGCTGAGAGGAGCAGGAGCACGGCGGCAAGTTTAAATAGCCGCCCGCTCCTGCCTCTCACTGCGGGGACAGGCTGTAAAGAAGCCGTCTCCCAGCGCTGTCCTCCTGTCTCTCCCCACCAGCCCCTCCGCCCCCCCCGCCAGCCCGGAGCGCTGTACACCCCTATAGACTGCGGCGCGCCCGCAGCCCCGCTCACCAGCTTCTTGCTCTCGCTGCTCGCCGCCGCCTCTGCAGGGTAAGAGAGAGTCTGCAGAGGCGGCGGGGAGCAGCGGGAGCAAGGAGCTGGTGAGCGGGGCTGCGGGCGAGCCGCAGTCTATAGGGGTGTACAGCGCTCCGGGCTGGCGGGGGGGCGGAGGGGCTGGTGGGGAGAGACAGGAGGACAGCGCTGGGAGACGGCTTCTTTACAGCCTGTCCCCGCAGTGAGAGGCAGGAGCGGGCGGCTATTTAAACTTGCCGCCGTGCTCCTGCTCCTCTCAGCTGCGGGGGACACCCTGTAAAGAAGTGGGGAATCCCTCATTATGATGGGATTCCCCACTTCTTTACAGGGTGTCCCCCGCAGCTGATTGGATCAGGAGCACGGCGGCAAGTTTAAATAGCCGCCCGCTCCTGCCTCTCACTGTTGCGGGGGATGTGGAGTGTTTTTGCACTCTATGGGCCGGGTGCTCTGCACCTGACCCACGGAGTGTAAAAACCAATTAATCACATTTACATTGTTCCCTATGGGAACTTACAGCTTGGTTTTCGAACTGCTCGGTTATGGAACAGCCTTCCAGAACCAATTATGTTTGAAAACCGAGGTACCACTGTATATATATATCTCCCATACCCTATGTCCCATGGACATGTTGTGATTAGAACCTGATGACCTGTGATGACCGGCAGCCGTCCTCTCCAGAATTCTAGGTTTCAGAATAGATGTGAAATGTAGGAGAGAACTTCCTTTGTACGTCAGGCCAATATCCCATCGATACTGTATCCGCTATCATGTAAAATAATGGTAGATAAGCCTCCTCATCGATGTGCCTGAGTATATGTGATAAATCAGCTGATAATCCGCGGCCTCTCACAGGGGGTTCCTTGTGTTCCGTTGTTATTATTCTTTTCTTGCTGTAATTGATTTCTCTATGCAGCGTCTATCTGAGGAGCTGGTGCTGGGCTTGTGCTTAGGCACAGCAGTCAATCTGAGCAGGCAGAGCTGCAGTCAGCACCATGAGGAAACAAAGTACGTGCAAGATATTGTTTGAATGGGACACGTAAGTTAGTCTGTCAAAAAAGACACAAATAGTTGTTAAGGTGTCCCTGCCACTTAAAAGGATATTTAAAGGGCTTTATTTTTTCTTTCAAATCAACTAATGTCAGAAAGTTAAATAGATTTGTAATTTACTCCTTCTTAAAAATCTCAAGTCTGCCAGTACTTATCAGCTACTGTATGTCCTGTAGGAAGTGGTGGATTCTCTCCAGTCTGACACAGTGCTCTCTGCTGCCACCTCTGTCCATGTCAGGAAATGTCCAGAGCAGCAGCAAATCCCTATAGAAAACCTCTCCTGCTCTGGACAGTTCCTGACATGGACAGAGGTGGCAGCAGAGAGCACTGTGTCAGACTGGAGAGAATCCACCACTTCCTGCAGGACATACAGCAGCTGATAAGTACTGGGATGAAGTGTCTAGCAGATCTAAAAATTTGTGGGGTCTGAACACCCAGACCATGATAGTCTGTATAGAGAAGATAATATGTATACAGAGGATAGTCTGTATGGATAAGTAATATGAATATATAGGATAGTCTGTATAGAGAGGATAATATGTATAGAGAGGATAATATGTATAGAGAGGATAGTCTGTATAGAGAGGATAGCCTGTATAGAGAGGATAGCCTGTATAGAGAGGATAATACGTATAGATAGGATAGTCTGTATAGAGAGGATAGTCTGTATAGAGAGGATAATATGTATAGAGAGGATAGTCTGTATAGAGAGGATAGTCTGTATAGAGAGGATAGCCTGTATAGATAGGATAGGCTGTACAGATAGGATAGCCTGTATAGAGAGGATAATATGTATAGAGAGGATAGTCTGTATGGATAGCATACTCTGCATAGAGAGGATAGTCTGTATAGTTAGGATAGTCTGTATAAAGAGGATAGTCTGTATAGAGAGGATAGTCTGTATAGATAGGATAGCCCGTATAGAGAGGATAATACGTATAGATAGGATAGCCTGTATAGATAGGATAGTCTGTATAGATAGGATAGTCTGTATAGAGAGGATAGTCTGTATAGAGAGGATAATATGTATAGAGAGGATAGTCTGTATAGAGAGGATAGCCTGTATAGATAGGATAGGCTGTATAGATAGGATAGCCTGTATAGAGAGGATAATATGTATAGAGAGGATAGTCTGTATAGAGAGGATAGCCTGTATAGATAGGATAGGCTGTATAGATAGGATAGCCTGTATAGAGAGGATAATATGTATAGAGAGGATAGTCTGTATAGAGAGGATAGCCTGTATAGATAGGATAGGCTGTATAGATAGGATAGCCTGTATAGAGAGGATAATATGTATAGAGAGGATAGTCTGTATGGATAGCATACTCTGCATAGAGAGGATAGTCTGTATAGTTAGGATAGTCTGTATAAAGAGGATAGTCTGTATACAGGGCCGTTTCTTGCACCGTGCGGGCCGGGCGACGGCACGGGCGGGGCGCCGAGAGTTAGGGGGCGCTGGTGGCTCCCCCGGGACCTCATATAGCCAGGGTTGGATAGCGCACCATGCGCCCCCACACCCAGACCGTCACCCGGCCGCCCGGCATCTCGCCCCCGCGATCTGTCAGATGAGCGGCACAGGACGCTCATGTGAGCGACAATCCCGTCCGCAGCTGCCGCGACCGCGCTCATGTGACTTGTCCCGGCCGTCCCTGCGCCTCACCTACTGCCCGCACTCCTCCAATCAGTGCTGAACGGGAGCGTGGGGCCGCTGCGGCCGGCCGTGGTGCACGCAGCCAATAAACGTGTTCGCCACGGCGGGGGTGGGGTCAGGGGGGATAGTGTGTGGAGGAGGGGGGGTCAGGGGGGATAGTGTGTGGAGGAGGGGGGTCAGGGGGGATAGTGTGTGGAGGAGGGGGGGTCAGGGGGGATAGTGTGTGGAGGAGGGGGTCATGGGGGATAGTGTGTAGAGGAGGGGGGGTCAGGGGGGATAGTGTGTGGAGGAGGGGGGTCAGGGGGATAGTGTGTGGAGGAGGGGGGTCAGGGGGATAGTGTGTGGAGGAGGGGGGGTCAGGGGGGATAGTGTGTGGAGGAGGGGGGGTCAGGGGGGATAGTGTGTGGAGAAGGGGGGTCAGGGGTATAGTGTGTGGAGGAGGGGGGTCAGGGGGCATAGTGTGTGGAGGAGGAGGAAGTCAGGGGGGATAGTGTGTGGAGGAGGAGGGGGTCAGGGGGGATAGTGTGTGGAGAAGGGGGGTCAGGGGTATAGTGTGTGGAGGAGGGGGGTCAGGGGGCATAGTGTGTGGAGGAGGAGGAAGTCAGGGGGGATAGTGTGTGGAGGAGGAGGGGGTCAGGGGGGATAGTGTGTGGAGAAGGGGGGTCAGGGGTATAGTGTGTGGAGGAGGGGGGTCAGGGGGCATAGTGTGTGGAGGAGGGGGGTCAGGGGGGATAGTGTGTGGAGGAGGGGGGTCAGGGGGGATAGTGTGTGGAGGAGGGGGGGGTCAGGGGGGATAGTGTGTGTGGAGGAGGGGGGTCAGGGGGGATAGTGTGTAGAGGAGGGAGGGTCAGGGGGGATAGTGTGTGTGTGTGGGGGTTAGGTGTGTGTTGATAGTGTTTGTGTTGGGGGGGGGGGGGCGAATGGCGTAGTGTGTATGTGGGGGGGGGGGGGGGGTTGCTTTTATCAAGATTCGCCCTGTAGTCAAAATTACCTAGAAACTGCCCTGTCTGTATAGATAGGATAATATGTATAGAGAGAATAGTCTGTATAGATTGGATAGTCTGTATAAAGAGGATAGTCTGTATACAGAGGATAGCCTGTAGAGATAGGATAATATGTATAGAGCTGGATAGTCTGTATAGATAGGACAGTCTGTATAGAGAGGATAGTCTGTATAGATAGGATAGCCTGTATAGATACGATAGGCTATTAAGATAGGATAGCCTATATAGAGAGGATAATATGTATAGAGAGGATAGTCTGTATAGAGAGCATAGTCTGTATAGATAGAATATCCTGTATAGATAGTATAGTCTGTATAGAGAGGATAGTCGGTATAGAGAGGATAGTCTGTATAGATAGGATAGTCTGTATAGAGAGAATAGTCTGTATAGATAGGATAGTCTGTATGGATAGGATAGCCTGTATAGAAAGGATAGGCTGTATAGATAGGATAGTCTGTATGGATAGAATAGTCTGTATAGAAAGGATAGGCTGTATAGATAGGATAATATGTACAGGGAGGATAGTCTGTATAGATAGGATAGGCTGTATAGATAGGATAATATGTACAGAGAGGATAGTCTGTATAGATAGGATAGTCTGTATAGAGAGGATAATATGTATAGATAGGATAGTCTGTATAGAGAGGATAATATGTATAGATAGGATAGTCTGTATAGATAGGATAGCCTGTATAGATAGGATAGTCTGTATGGATAGGATATTCTGCATAGAAAGGATAGGCTGTATGGATAGGAAAGCCTGTATAGATAGGATAGTCTGTATAGAGAGAATAGACTGTATACTGTAGATAGGATAGTCTGTATGGATAGGATAGCCTGTATAGAAAGGATAGGCTGTTTAAATAGGATAGTCTGTATGGATAGAATAGTCTGTATAGAAAAGATAGGCTGTATAGATAGGATAATATGTACAGAGAGGACAGTCTGTATAGATAGGATATGCAAAAAAGGGGTCCGTGGAGCCTCAGTTACCAAACCACCCTGATACGTAGTCCCTCAGGTCCTCACTCTGTTGCGAGCTTTGGGACCTTAATAAGGAAACACCAGGGTGGCCCCTGTGAGTCAAAGTCTAACTCTGTGGCGAGTATATTGACATAAGACAAGGGTTACCAAGGCTAGGCATCCATCCACAGACTGCAGTTTCGGGGTATTTGCCCCTCATCAGTGTGGAGCAGGATTCTGGCTACTGGGGCAATGATAAATAGACCAACAAAACACAGCAATTACTGAACTCAGGGAGAACAGTGAAAAATTCCAATGGAGTACTCATTTACGAGTCTCCATTGATTGTCCCATACAAAATTTAAATATGCAAAAAAGGGGTCCGTGGAGCCTCAGTTACGAGTCTCAAAACACGGGAATAGCCAGATATCCCTCTCTCCAGAGAAGGAAGCCCATTGCCAAGGGGTGCCTCCTAGTGGGGAGAGCACCAAACCACCCTGATACGTAGTCCCTCAGGTCCTCACTCTGTTGCGAGCTTTAGGACCTAAATAGGGAAACACCAGGGTGGCCCCTGTGAGTCAAAGTCTAACTCTGTGGCGAGTATAACGACATAAGACAAGGGTTACCAAGGCTAGGCATGCATCCACAGACTGCAGTTTCGGGGTATTTGCCCCTCGTCAGTGTGGAGCAGGATTCTGGCTACTGGGGAAACTGCAGTCTGTGGATGGATGCCTAGCCTTGATAACCCTTGTCTTATGTCGTTATACTCGCCACAGAGTTAGACTTTGACTCACAGGGGCCACCCTGGTGTTTCCCTATTTAGGTCCTAAAGCTCGCAACAGAGTGAGGACCTGAGGGACTACGTATCAGGGTGGTTTGGTGCTCTCCCCACTAGGAGGCGCCCCTTGGCAATGGGCTTCCTTCTCTGGAGAGAGGGATATCTGGCTATTCCCGTGTTTTGAGACTCGTAACTGAGGCTCCACGGACCCCTTTTTTGCATATTTAAATTTTGTATGGGACAATCAATGGAGACTCGTAAATGAGTACTCAATTGGAATTTTTCACTGTCCTCCCTGAGTTCAGTGATTGTTGTGTTTTGTTTGTATAGATAGGATAGCCTGTATAGAGAGGATAGTCTGTATAGATAGGATAGCCTGTATAGGTAGGATAGTCTGTATGGATAGGATAGTCTGTAAACTGGGGAAACTATTTGAGGGGCTTATAAGGGACTACATCCAGGAATATGTAGTGGCTAATAGTATTATAAGTGATAACCAGCATGGCTTTACTAAGGACAGAAGCTGTCAAACCAACCTAATATGTTTCTATGAAGAGGTAAGTAGAAGCCTGGATGGCGGCGCGGCTGTGGATATAGTGTACCTGGATTTTGCAAAAGCGTTTGACACAGTTCCTCATGGACGTCTGATGGGTACGTTAAAGTCTATCGGTTTGGAAAATTTAATGTGTAACTGGATTGAAAACTGGCTTAATAATCGTACCCAGAGAGTGGTGGTCAATGATTCCTACTCCGAATGGTCCCCGGTAATAAGTGGTGTACCCCAAGGGTCAGTACTGGGCCCTCTTCTGTTTAACTTGTTTATTAATGATATTGAGAATGGAATTAACAGCAATGTTTCTATCTTTGCAGATGACACCAAGCTTTGTAGTACAGTACAGTCTATGGAGGATGTGCAGATGTTACAGGATGTGTAGTACAGTACAGTCTATGGAGGATGTGCAGATGTTACAGGATGTGTAGTACAGTACAGTCTATGGAGGATGTGCAGATGTTACAGGCTTTGTAGTACAGTACAGTCTATGGAGGATGTGCAGATATTACAGGATGACTTAGACACACTGAGTGTTTGGGCGTCCACTTGGCAAATGAGGTTCAATGTGGATAAATGTAAAGTTATGCACCTGGGTACTAATAACCCGCATGCATCATATGTCCTGGGGGGAGTTACTCTGGGAGAGTCGCTGATGGAGAAGGAACTGGGTGTACTTGTAGATAATAGACTACAGAACAGCACACAATGTCAGTCAGCTGCTTCTAAGGCCAGCAGGATATTGTCATGCATTAAAACAGGCATGGACTCACGGGACAGGGATATAATATTACCGCTTTATAAAGCTTTGGTGCGTCCTCATCTGGATTATGCTGTGCAGTTTTGGAACCCGATTCATAAAAAGGATGTTCTAGAGCTGGAGAGGGTACAAAGACGGGCAACTAAACTAATAAGGGGAATGGAGCATCTTAGTTATGAGGAGAGATTAAAAGAATTACATTTGTTTAGTCTGGAGAAGAGACGTTTAAGGGGAGATATGATGGGGAAAAAATGTTCCAGGTAAAACCCCCTCAAAGGACAAGAGGGCGCTGCCTCCACCTGGAGAGACAAGGGGGCGCTGCCTCCGCCTGGAGAGACAAGGGGGCGCTGCCTCCGCCTGGAGAGAGAAGGGGGCGCTGCCTCCACCTGGAGAGACAAGGGGGCGCTGCCTCCACCTGGAGAGACAAGGGGGCGCTGCCTCCGCCTGGAGAGACAAGAGGGCACTGCCTCCACCTGGAGAGACAAGGGGGCGCTGCCTCCGCCTGGAGAGACAAGAGGGCACTGCCTCCGCCTGGAGAAAATAAGGTTCAATCTCCGGAGGCGACAAGCCTTCTTTACCATGAGAACTGTGAATCTGTGGAACAGTCACCACAGGATCTGGTCACAGCAACAACAGTAGAGAGCTTCAAAACCAGCCTAGACAAGTTCTTAGACCAATATAATATAAATGCATATGTATAGAACCTATCACCCCTCCCCCTTCCCTGTATCCATCCCCTCCTTGGTTGAACTTGATGGACATGTGTCTTTTTTCAACCGTATTAACTATGTAACTATGTAACTATGTAACTATGTATAGAGAGGATAGCCTGTATAGATAGGGCAGTCTGTATAGAGAGGATAGCCTGTATAGATAGGACAGTCTGTATAGAGAGGATAGCCTGTATA
The DNA here is from genome assembly GCF_027789765.1 of Dendropsophus ebraccatus. Lineage (NCBI taxonomy): Eukaryota > Metazoa > Chordata > Amphibia > Anura > Hylidae > Dendropsophus > Dendropsophus ebraccatus. Next base: position 157,713,746 of record NC_091458.1, read on the forward strand.
GATAGGAGAGTCTGTATAGATAGGAAAGTCTGTATAGAGAGGATAGCCTGTATAGATAGGATAGTCTGTATAAATAGGATAGTCTGTATAGAGAGGATAGCCTGTATAGATAGGAGAGTCTGTATAGAGAGGATAGCCTGTATATATAGGATAGTCTGTATAGAGAGGATAGCCTGTATAGATAGGATAGTCTGTATAGAGAGGATAGCCTGTATATATAGGTTGCTGTATGTAACAATTACTATTTAGTAGTGACTATCTCGCCCTTCTAGGCGGGGGCTCGTGTGGTTTCCCATCTAGCAGGAGACGTTTACTAGGAAGGATGTTAAACAAGGACGGAGGATTTCATTCATTGGTCTTTGGACGTTTTCCCAGAAACGGCATCAAACCTGCTGTTAGTTTCCGTTCCACTGACTCCCTAATAATTGTATTACGGGTGCCGGAGCCTCCTGGATGGAAATGAGCTGTAATAAAAAATTATTCCCGGATTACACCGATTATTTTGCCAAAGACAAGTTGTCTGCTGGGATTATCCATGTCTTCTATCTGAGAGCAGGAGTCGGCAGGTAGAAACTAATATACAATGTACAGCCAGACGCTTCATTATTTCTCTTCTCATTATAATCAACAGCTGGGATGGATCCTAACAGATCCCAATACATCCTGACAGATGCCAATGTATCCTGACAGATCCCGGTGCACCCTGAGAGGTCACAGCATACTCTCACAGATCTCAATGCACCCTGACAGATCCCAATGCACCCTAACAGATCCCAATGCACCCTGACAGATCTCAATGCACCCTGACAGATCCCAATGCACCCTGACAGATCCCAATGCACCCTGACAGATCACAGCGTACTCTAACAGATCCCAATGCACCCTGACAGATCCCAATGCACCCTAACATATCCCAATGCACCCTGACAGATCTCAATGCACCCTGACAGATCCCAATGCACCCTAACAGATCCCAATGCACCCTGACAGATCTCAATGCACCCTGACAGATCCCAATGCACCCTGACAGATCACAGCGTACTCTAACAGATCCTAATGCACCCTGACAGATCTCGATGCACCCTGACAGATCCCAATGCACCCTGACAGATCACAGCATACCCTAACAGATCCCAATGCACCCTGACAGATCCCAATGCACCCTGACAAATACCAGTGCACCCTGACAGATCACAGTCTACCCTGACAGATCCCAATGCACCCTGACAGATCCCAATGCACCCTGACAGATCTGACAGATCTAAATGCACCCTGACAGATCCCAGTGTACCCTGACAGATCCCAATGCATCCTGACAGATCGCAGTGCACCGTCAGATCCCAATGCACCCTGACAGATCCCAATGCACCCTGACAGATCACAGCGTACCCTTACAGATCCCAATGCACCCAGACAGATCACAGTACACCTGGACAGATCACAGCGTACCCTAACAGATCCCAATGCACCCTGACATATCCCAGTGCTCCCTAACAGATCCCAGTGCACCCTGACAGATCTCAATGCACCCTGACAGATCACAGCATACCCTGACAGATCCCAGTGTACCCTGACAGATCCCAATGCACCCTGACAGATCACAAGGCACCCTGACAAATCCCAATGCACCCTGACAGATCCCAATGCACCTTCAAAGATCCCAATGCACCCTGACAGATCCCAGTGCACGCTGAAAGAACCCAGTGCACCTTGACAGATCACAGCATACCCTAACAGATCCTAATGCACCCTGACAGATCACAGATCCCAATGCACCCTGACAGATTACATTCTTTGAGCAGAGAGCAGAGGTGCACAAGCCCTCCAATAGAGACGCCATTTGGTACTGAGGCAGGTGGGATTCTGACAATTTTGCTCAGTGTGAACATAAGACGTAGAGAACATAGAGACCGGACCGGTCTCGAAACGCGCTGTGTCGCTGGCATAATTCTTTTAATAAATTTTATATTTTATATCACTATTACCTCTTGGACCTGCGCCTGTGTTACCCGCCTTGGAGTGGAGGATGATACTGACTGTCTTTAATCCCTGTGGGGATTAGTCGGGAGTGGCTGCAGTCATTCACATGCTATCAGTAAGGGGCCTGTTCCACGGAGCGATAATCGGCCGAATCGGAGCGATAATCGGCCGCATGGGCCCAATTCGGCCGATTATCGCTCCGTGGAATAGAGAGAACGATCAGCCAATGATCGTGTAATCGGCTGATTGTTAATTTAGGTTTAGACCTAAAATCATTGTTCGCCACCAGCACATCGCTATAGTGAAATTGCGGTGCGCGGCGACCGACGATTTTAGCAGCATCATACATTACCTGTCCGGGCTGCAGGTCTTCTCCTTCTCCCGGGGTCCCGGCCAGTGATTGGCTGAGCAGTTTGTCAGTTCAGAAAGCCCCACTCCCAAGCGGCTGCGCGTGGGACCCCGGGAGAAGGAGAAGACCTACAGCCCGGACAGGTAATGTATGGTGCAAAGGCTGCAAGGACATCGGTAACGATGTCCCTGCAGCCTTCGCTTAACGATCATCGGGGCCGTGGAATAGGCCCAGTAAACGAGCGGCGATCTAGCAGATCGGCGCTTGTTTACATCATTGATCGGGCCCCCATCAGCCCATGGAATAGGACCCTAAGAGTTGTGCCTTCAACCAGCACAATTTGATTTGCTGCTGCTCCGGACAGTTCCTGACATGGACAGAGGTGGCAGCAGAGAGCACTGTGTCACACTGGGGAAAATACACCACTTCCTGCAGGACATACAGCAGCTGATAAGTACTGGAAGACTGGAGATTTTTAAGTAGTATTTTTTAAGTAAATTGCTAATTTGCGTAACTTTGTGACACCAGCTGATTTGGGAAAAATGCCTGAGTTCCCCTTTAACTTTGCAGTGTTCTTGCTTAACAGAGTCTCTTTTTTTTCAGAGCTCTAGCAGCACAGAGTCCTGTAAGTTAGGGTCCTATTACACGAAGCGTTTTTTTACAATTAACGACTAACGTTAAACGATAGCAAACAAGATTGTTTATCGTTAACCTGAAATCGCTCACCATATTACACAGAACGATGGTCGTTAGTTACAATCGTTACTATAATCGTTATTACGTTCGTTACTATGATCGTTTATTCCATCTAATGTGCAATTACACTGAACGATTAGTGAACAAACGCAGAACTTGAACGAACGAATGTGGAATTACAGCGAACGATTAATGATGATTTTAGGCTCAGATCTAAATCAGCGGTCAACGACATACGAACGATTTTTTAATTGTTGCCTGCAATTACACAGAACGATTATCGAAATTCGAACGAATAAATTCGAACGATATAACGATTTTTCGCACGATAATCATCCCGTGTAATAGGGCCCTAACTGTAAAACTCAGAAGCAAACAGAGCCCTGGTGCCTAGAGGTCTAAGCATCTATATCCAGCAAGTCGCTCTTGGTTACTATAGAAGCAGCACAGTACGCCTTCCGGGCGGCTACAAGTACCTTGAGGGCAGAACACAGGGCTTTGCTTCCGGAACTTTCCTGTCATGTAGAGGAGGCTGCAGCATGGACCTGTGTGCTGCTACAGCTCAAGGAGAAGACACAAAAATTAAAGCATCTGCCATTACAGGTAAGTTTACAAGATGCGCTGACCTGTGTGTAGCAGACTGGATCTGAGGGGATCACTTAGGGAGTGAGTCGGCCGTATTGGATAAATAGATATATATCCTGTCACAGGCCAGTGGTAATAACTCTCTCCCTCTCCCTGAGGTAAATACGGCCACAGAGGTTATAGAGGGGACTGCACCTAGGTGGCTGGTGATGATGGTACTTGTAGTTCCCCCGAGGCTTCTCTATTACTGCGGCCTGAGGTGTTATAGATGGTGATACTGGTACTTGTAGTTTCCCCTGAGGTGTTATAGATGGTGATGATGATACTTGTAGTTCCCCCTGAGATGATATAGATGGTGATGATGGTACTTGTAGTTTCCCCTGAGGTGTTATAGATGGTGATGATGGTACTTGTAGTTTCCCCTGAGGTGTTATAGATGGTGATGATGATACTTGTAGTTCCCCCTGAGATGATATAGATGGTGATGATGGTACTTGTAGTTTCCCCTGAGGTGTTATAGATGGTGATGATGGTACTAGTAGTTCCCCCTGAGGTGTTATAGATGGTGATGATGGTACTAGTAGTTCCCCCTGAGGTGTTATAGATGGTGATGATGGTACTAGTAGTTCCCCCTGAGGTGTTATAGATGGTGATGATGGTACTAGTAGTTCCCCTGAGGTGTTATAGATGGTGATGATGGTACTACTAGTTCCCCCTGAGGTGTTATAGATGGTGATGATGGTACTAGTAGTTCCCGCTGAGGTGTTATAGATGGTGATGATGGTACTAGTATTTCCCCCTGAGGTGTTATAGATGGTGATGATGGTACTAGTAGTTCCCCCTGAGGTATTATAGATGGTGAGGATGGTACTAGTAGTTCCCCTGAGGTGTTATAGATGGTGATGATGGTACTACTAGTTCCCCCTGAGGTGTTATAGATGGTGATGATGGTACTAGTAGTTCCCCCTGAGGTGTTATAGATGGTGATGATGGTACTAGTAGTTCCCCCTGAGGTGTTATAGATGGTGATGATGGTACTAGTATTTTCCCCTGAGGTGTTATAGATGGTGATGATGGTACTAGTATTTCCCCCTGAGGTGTTATAGATGGTGATGATGGTACTAGTAGTTCCCCCTGAGGTGTTATAGATGGTGATGATGGTACTAGCAGTTCCCGCTGAGGTGTTATAGATGGTGATGATGGTACTAGTAGTTCCCCCTGAGGTGTTATAGATGGTGATGATGGTACTAGTAGTTCCCCCTGAGGTGTTATAGATGGTGTTGATGGTACTACTAGTTCCCCCTGAGGTGTTATAGATGGTGATGATGGTACTTGTAGTTCCCCCTGGGGCTCCTCTATTACTTCTGCCTGAGGTGTTATAGATGGTGATGAAGGTACTTGTAGTTCCCCATGGGGCTTCTCTGTTACTGCGGCCTGAGGTGATAATGGAGAATTGATGGTGATGAGGTGAAGAGAAAACCAGACAACAGGGAGTCGGGGCAGTGAGGTACGACAGTGACTTTTACTTAAAGTATATAACATGAACAGTTTCTTTATGCGTAATATTTCTCAATATGGCCGACTGCTGTATCTGTGGTGCCCAACCCCAGTGTGAAGGTGGGACGGCCGGTCACTTGTCAGATGGTAAAGTGTGACGCCAGTTCTATGGTGGTTGGCCAAGATATAGCCGGGCCCAGTGATGTTGTGTTGTGATGCCAGTGCTGGTTGGGCACACAGGTATGGTGACACACCTGCTTTTATTTTAAAGGGCCAATTATACCTTGTTCCCCTGTGGTCAGTGACCTGCCGGGTTGTTCCGGGGTCCCTTGGGCTGTCACGGTGGTCCGGAGTGGAGTAGTGACCCACCCGGACTATTGGTACTGCCACACACAGAAAGGCGAGATGACCCAAGGATGTAGTGTACACTGTGTCGGTGCTTGACGAGGAATCACAGAGTCTCTTTATCATAAATAGAATCTGGTTTACTCCAAAGATACATGTATGCAGCAGATCATACGGCTTTGCCTTGATATAAGAAGTTTCACTTGATAAGACACTTGATAGTTCAGGATCCAGATCTGTAGTGAGAGTATAGAAAGTGGTACAGTCATGCTGACTGGGTTGCGTGCTGAGAGGTACAAGGAAGAATCAGAAAAGTAGAGAGAAGGATGTCGTAAGAGTCCCAACCCAAGTAGTAGTGTGCTCTGCCGGGATGTTGGAGGTAGAAATAAAAAAATACTTGAGAAGAGAGAGAAAAACTTGTGCCTGTGTTTTCACTCTTTGGTCTTTGCGCCACCTATTGCCCACCAGTGTCGGGGGACTCGTCCTAGAGGGTGACACAAGCCCTAGACCTTGTTACCTGGGATGAGCGGAATTCTGAGGGCTCCCTGCGAGATAGAGTTCATAGGCTTTTAGCAACTTTGCTCTATCCGGATTACATCCTTTACTTTTCTTTATGGATTCTGTCCTGCACTTTGACTCTCCTTGTCCACAGCGTGGGTTTAAATGATCTCTGACTTGTCCTCTTTAGTGAAGGTCTATCACTGCATAGTGTTAAATGGAGTAACTCTACAAGAAACTGTAGGTTGCATGTGCCTAGGCTGCACAGTAAGACTGGGGACCTGGCAGAGGGCCAGGGCCCAACTGGACAGCTGTAGAGAGCGTTCTGGCTTGTGTCCTTCCTCTACAGAGTCTAGCGACAAAAGACCTAACACTTCCTCTACCCATGTGACTTCCTATCTACAGCCCCTGTGAGGTGTGCTGTGAATGGGTGAAGAGTTTGTATGTGAAAAGTAAGGAGAGAAATGACAGAAAAGAAGAAGTAAGTACTCTCAATGGTCCACAGATCCATGTGACATACAGATAAACTATAACCCTTTCAATACTACAGTTGTGCAATATCTAAGTAGATATACTCACAATAGCGACATCTTGTGGTGCAACTTTAACACTACTACGTCACCACTTACATCCAAAAAGGCTTTTACGAAGGGTGTAACTAATAGCAACACCCGTGGTGGGACACCACACATCCTTTATCTGTAATTCCAACGTTCAGTGGATGAAGAGCGGCTGCTATGATGTCCTCTATTCACTGCACACAGAAGAGGAGATCTTGCTTGCTCCCCTTGTTTCTCTGGCATGCCTCCATGATGATGAGTTTAGGGGGGAAGTGGGCAATTTCTGATATTTGCTTATATTTATTGATTTATACAAAACTTTGGGGCAGGAATAGGGAATGGGAAATCGCTCTAGGGGCTAAAATAATTGGAAAAACAATCAACTGATGTCAGAAAGTTGAATAGATTTATAATTTACTTCTAATGAAAAATCTTCCCATACTTATCAGCTGCTGTATTTCCTGCAGGAAGTGGTGTATTCTCTCCATTCTGGCATAGTGCTCTCTGCTGCCACCTCTGTCCATGTCAGGAACTGTCCAAAGCAGCAGCAAATCCCCATAGAAAACCTCTACTGCTCTGGACAGTTCCTGACATGGACACAGGTGGCAGCAGAGAGCATTGTGTCAGACTGGAGAGAATACACCACTTCCTGCAGGACATACAGCAACTGATAAGTACTGGAAGTCTGGAGATTTTTATATCGACCAAATTTTTTGACACCAGTTGATTTGAAAGAAGCAAAATTTGGCTGGAGTATCCCTTTAATGGCTGATACTGACAGCTGTCAGGCAGCTACTTCCCAGGATCCTAGTGCAACAGAATCCTAGAGCAGAAGCTCTGACCTTGCTGGAGAAAGTCTGTGCATAATTCCTGCACATAAGTATTCATGACCACAGTTTGGCTGGAGCAATGGTTTAACCTTTACAAAACACAAAGTGGAATGAATATTTTGTGTATTTGTGCCAACTATAGCATCATACATACAGTATATATATATATATATATATATATATATATATATATATATATAGTACTGCAGATCCTGGCTGGCCATACCGGCTGTAATAACAACTGTATGCAAGGGGGAAAAACTATGCCACAGACTGTATGAGTGAATATATATATATATATATATATATATATATATATATATATATATATATATATATATGCTGTGGCCATACAGATAACATCTGAGTTGGGTTTCTGTAACAAGTTCATGAGTCTGGATCTGACCACATGTCATACAGTACATCTGGCAAATCACTGGGTACCAGGTAGTTGTATAGATTTGTAAATTACAGTACTTCTATTTAAAAAATCTCAAGACTTCCAGTACTTATCAGCTGCTGTATGTTCTACAGGAAGTGGTGTATTCTCTCCAGTCTGACACAGTGCTCTCTGCTGCCACCTCTGTCCATGTCAGGAACTGTCCAGAGCAGGAGAGGTTTTCTATGGGGATTCGCTGCTCTGGACAGTTCCTGACATGGACAGAGGTGGCAGCAGAGAGCACTGTGTCAGTTTTTAAATAGAAACTATTTTCAAATCTGTATAACTTTCTGGTACCAGTTGATTTGAAAACAAAAATGACAGGAGTTCCCCTTTAAGAATTATCAGCTCCTGCACAATACTAGGGGATTATAAATTATACAATGAATAATCACATGTGAACTCTTAGTGAACACAGTGATGAGAGACCGTAGCTGAATTTATTGGGAAATCCAAATGCAATCATTCTGTGGCTGGTGGAGTTATCTGATACAGTGATACCCACCTGCACCAACATAGTCACAAACAAAGTAGCATATTCTCTTTTGCATATTCATGTTTCCCAGGGGGAAATGCACCTAGGATGTCACTGCATTGAGCACTTTGACTAGCAGCCGGCAGTGTTATCGTTTGGCTGGTCTCCCTGAGATCAGTGATCTGTTTCTCTTATGGCTCTACTAGGCATTACTCCCACCTAACCAGAATCCTGCTCCACGCTGATGAGGGGCAACACCCCGAAACAGCTGTATGTGGATGGATACCTGGCCTTGGATTTTCCCTTGTCATTACATTGACTTATAGGGCCACTTAATATGGTGGTTTTGGTGGTTTACTTACAGGAGCCGCCCGTTGGCTGGGTCCATCCTGGAAGGATCTGCATGGTAAGCTCTCCATCAGGAACAAGTGTTGGGGACCAGGATCTGCCGAGCAGAAAGAAATATCCGCGTGCCAAGAAATCTGTAGGCTACGGATACAAAACTGGGAAATAATAGTCTAAATATGCAGCATATAGTTTTATATAATTACAGTGGTATCATAGGGGGTAATGTATAGTACATATATATATATATATATAACTGGATGGTCCTAATTATTCTTCCTTCCATTCTGCTTATATTTTCTATATATTATATACTTATATAGTAGATTTGATTAGATAATTCTGCTTTTGCTTCTATTCCGTTACCAAACAGTCCTGACTTAATTGTAGCAGGTGATTTCCCAGTGTAACTTGTAATGTATGGCTCTGTTTATTCTTTGTAAAAAATTTAAAAATTAAAAAAAAAAAAGAGGCATTAGTTTAAAAAAAAAAAACATCTATTACCAAATTATTATTGAAGTCAGTGGGATGACGGCCCTCCAGTACACATACAAGGAAATTTACCAAGGACATTGCACCTATTTTTAGATGAATAATTCGATTTTTCACCCACGTTCTATTTCTGAACCAGTATTCAACGGGCAAATATTTTTTAGATACAACTTTTTTTTTTAATCTGCCTTTTTTCAGTATGCACTCAAATATTCGGGATTCGGGCCCAATTTATCACTTGTGATTTTTTAAAGAGTGGCACAAACAGCTGCAGGCCGACGTCTGGTCAGTCCCAGGTGGATATGTTTGCGCAATTTTTTGCATTTTTGCAACTTTTTCCTTAGATGCAATCACTATGGCCGTGCTATATACTAATAAATCAGTCACAAGATATTAGAACAAAATATTCACCGATCCTCATTAGAATAGTTACACACATTAGACTCCTTAGTAAATGCCCCCCCCCCCCAATCGTGTATTGAATAACGGACATTTATTCAGTTTATGACAGTTATTTGCGGACATTATTTACAAACAAAGTTTATTGTTAGTTGTTCACACACATTTTTTTTTTTCACCATCCTGTCATCATCTTTACCCACCTCTCCTGAAATGGCCTGAACTAGAATAACGTACCAACAACGGCCGCCATTGTAATGATGGGTGCGCCCAAAATGTGAAATGATGGACGTCATTCATCATGCTAACGCTTTACCTATCCAGGCATGATGGGTCTTATAGTTTGCAACAGCTGGAGGGCCGTAGCTTCCCCGTCCCTGTCTTAGAGGGATCCTCATTTCCATTCTCGAACCTTAAAACAATATGGAATTCTGATAAAATCCAAAAATGTTCAAAACTTTTTAGAGATCATAATTCCTCCCAGTCCTGTACGATATAAAAGAACCTTATAGGAATCGCTATTTATGCAGTTTCCCCTCATAACCTCATTTATCAAAAAATTTAAAGTGATTCTCTTCTAATCATTTTGGACATGTATCCCTGAAATAGAGGAGGATTTGTGCTGCGGCATCTTGATCCATTCACAATCTGTGTTTGCGTCGATTTCTCGCGTTCTCGCTTTCAGATCCCTTCAGCCCCTTCCCGGAGCCGAGTTCCTATTTATTCAGCTATAGAACCTGTGATCCTGGTGAATTGTAACTCATTCTGTACTGGATTTAAAGGGATAATTGAGTCGTTTTGCCAATCTAAGAATATTGTTTACATACGTCCCCCTCGTAATATTCCGGAATTTTTTTTTTTCTAAGGTTTAAGATTCATCGGAAGATCTGAGAAAAGGGGAAGATATCGTATTTGTGTTATATACCGAGCTATAAAAAAAATTATACATTGGAGGATCTAGAGAAGTGACTGTGTCCCAATCCAAATCCCAGAAATTGCTGAGAATTCTGCATATTCTATAATGTTCCACCAGGAGGAGATGAAGAAACCGAGTCGGGAACAATGAGGGGATTAATAGACATCTCTTAGCGTATTTGTGTGATTGCAAAACCTCTAAAGCTTCTCTTATTCAAGTCTAAAATATGTTTTGCATCTAAATTCTATTGGCTTTGACAAGCGGGGGAGGTTTCCACAATCAGAGCGGAACAGGCAGATAAATACCCGGTGTAAAATATGATGCAAATGTTCAGGGAGGGGATTAAGTAAGAGAAGATGAAGCTCTCTCCAGAAGGGGGAAAACAGACCATTCCTCTCCTCGCGAAATCTTTCACAGGACCTGGTAGAAATTTATATTTCAGTCAGATCAGAGAACTAAAATGGCCAATAATCCACCCCGAGTCTTAGAAAAATCAAGAAAAAAAAAAATCATAAAGAGCAGTTTATAAAACAAAAAGAAAAAAAAAATTCCACTTAAATGAGGGACGTTTTTGGGTCGACGTCATTCGACAATTTTACGGCTATTGTTTTAAATTAATGGTTGTTATTTGCCGTTAAATGACGGTTTTAGTGTGAACATAGCCTGGAATCACGTGTGCAGTTTTGATGCAGTTTTTTAGGATGAGTCGCAGAAACAAAGACAATTGTCGGCAGAAAAAAATAGTATTTTCCTTCTTATTCTCTTAGGATAGATGTATGTATATACCAGGCAGATAGATATATGTATATACCAGGCAGATAGATATAAGTATATACCAGGCAGATAGATGTATGTATATACCAGGCAGATAGATGTATGTATATACCAGGCAGATAGATATATGTATATACCAGGCAGATAGATATAAGTATATACCAGGCAGATAGATATATGTATATACCAGGCAGATAGATATATGTATATACCGGGCAGATAGATATATGTATATACCAGGCAGATAGATATATGTATATACCAGGCAGATAGATATATGTATATACCAGGCAGATAGATATATGTATATACCAGGCAGATAGATATATGTATATACCAGGCAGATAGATATATGTATATACGGGGCAGATAGATATATGTATATACCAGGCAGGTTACATTCTGTTATTGTAGATTTACCTACCACATCTGCTGGAAGTTTCCTCCATGTATCTACTACTCTTTCAGTAAGGTAAAATTTTCTCACGTTGCTTCTGATCCCCCAGTAACCTTTCACTGTGTTCTCTTGTTCTTGAGTTAACTTTTTCCCTTCTTCCTCCTGTAACATATATAAAGGTTTCCATCATGTCCTCCTTTCCCTTCTTCCTCCTGTAACATATATAAAAGTTTCCATCATGTCCTCCTTTCCCTTCTTCCTCCTGTAACATATACAAAGGTTTCCATCATGTCCTCCCTTTCCCTTCTTCCTCCTGTAACATATATAAAGGTTTCCATAATCCCCCCTCCCTTCCCTTCTTCCTCCTGTAACATATATAAAGGTTTCCATAATCCCCCCTCCCTTCCCTTCTTCCTCCTGTAACATATATAAAGGTTTCCATCATCCCCCCTTCCCTTCTTCCTCCTGTAACATATATAAAGGTTTCCATCATGTCCTCCCTTTCCCTTCTTCCTCCTGTAACATATATAAAGGTTTCCATCTTGTCCTCCCTTTCCCTTCTTCCTCCTGTAACATATATAAAGGTTTCCATCATCCCCCCCTTCCCTTCTTCCTCCTGTAACATATATAAAGGTTCCCATCATGCCCCCTCCCTTTCCCTTCTTCCTCCTGTAACATATATAAAAGTTTCCATCATGTCCTCCTTTCCCTTCTTCCTCCTGTAACATATACAAAGGTTTCCATCATGTCCTCCTTTCCCTTCTTCCTCCTGTAACATATATAAAGGTTTCCATAATCCCCCCTCCCTTCCCTTCTTCCTCCTGTAACATATATAAAGGTTTCCATCTTGTCCTCCCTTTCCCTTCTTCCTCCTGTAACATATATAAAGGTTTCCATCATGTCCCTCCTTTCCCTTCTTCCTCCTGTAACATATATAAAGGTTTCCATCATCCCCCCCTTCCCTTCTTCCTCCTGTAACATATATAAAGGTTCCCATCATGCCCCCTCCCTTTCCCTTCTTCCTCCTGTAACATATATAAAAGTTTCCATCATGTCCTCCTTTCCCTTCTTCCTCCTGTAACATATACAAAGGTTTCCATCATGTCCTCCCTTTCCCTTCTTCCTCCTGTAACATATATAAAGGTTTCCATCATCCCCCCTTCCCTTCTTCCTCCTGTAACATATATAAAGGTTTCCATCATGTCCTCCCTTTCCCTTCTTCCTCCTGTAACATATATAAAGGTTTCCATCATGTCCTCCCTTTCCCTTCTTCCTCCTGTAACATATATAAAGGTTTCCATCATGTCCTCCTTTCCCTTCTTCCTCCTCCTGTAACATATATAAAGGTTTCTATAATCTCCATCCTTTCCCTTCTTCCTCCTGTAACATACATAAAGGTTTCCATCATGCCCCCCCCCTTTCCCTTCTTCCTCCTGTAACATATATAAAGGTTTCCATAATGTCGTCCCTTTCCCTTCTTCCTCCTGTAACATATATAAAGGTTTCCATCATCTCCTCCCTTCCCTTCTTCCTTCTGTAACATATATAAAGGTTTTCATCATCTCCCTCCTTTCCCTTCTTCCTCCTGTAACATATATACAGGTTTCCATCATGTCCCCCTTTCCCTTCTTCCTCCTGTAACATATGTAAAGGTTTCCATCATGTCCCCCCTTTCCCTTCTTCCTCCTCCTGTAACATATATAAAGGTTTCCATCATCTCCCTCCTTTCCCTTCTTCCTCCTGTAACATATATAAAGGTTTCCATCATGTCCTCCCTTTCTCTTCTTCCTCCTCCTGTAACATATATAAAGGTTTCCATAATGTCGTCCCTTTCCCTTCTTCCTCCTGTAACATATATAAAGGTTTCCATCATCACCCTCCTTTCCCTTCTTCCTCCTGTAACATATATAAAGGTTTCCATCATCTCCCTCCTTTCCCTTCTTCCTCCTGTAACATATATAAAGGTTTCCATCATGCCCCCCCTTTCCCTTCCTCCTCCTGTAACATATATAAAGGTTTCCATCATGTCCTCCCTTTCCCTTCTTCCTCCTGTAACATATATAAAAGTTTCAATCATGTCCCCCTTTCCCTTCCTCCTCCTGTAACATATATAAAGGCTTCAATCATGTCCCTCCTTTCCCTTCTTCCTCCTGTAACATATATAAAGGTTTCCATCATGTCTTCCCTTTCTCTTCTTCCTCCTCCTGTAACATATATAAAGGTTTCCATCATCTCCCTCCTTTCCCTTCTTCCTCCTGTAACATATATAAAGGCTTCAATCATGTCCCCTTTCCCTTCTTCCTCCTGTAACATATATAAAGGTTTCCATCATGTCTTCCCTTTCTCTTCTTCCTCCTCCTGTAACATATATAAAGGTTTCCATCATCTCCCTCCTTTCCCTTCTTCCTCCTGTAACATATATAAAGGTTTCCATCATGTCCTCCCTTTCTCTTCTTTCCTCCAGACTATACAGATTCAGGTTTTTGGGTGCAACTTTTGAATCCAAAGCAAAGAATATGGATATAAAACGTCTAAAAATCCCAGTCTTCCCTTAATACCTGTCCGTATTTATCATCTGTTCCTAGCAATGGTTTCAAAACTGTAACAAAAAACCCTGAGTGTGGGAACACTCCCTTAAAGGGAAACAATATGCAGGATTGTGCTGGTATGGTTCCCAGTTTCCCCAATAGATCTATTATTCTGCTCCCCGAGGCCACTAGCTGCGGCTGCTTTACATTGGGGGAAAAGGAGCTGTATTCCAGTGTGCGAGGCCGGGAGAGGGGCGGCAACTAGTCATCTGGGCAGGGAGTCAACTGTGACTAGTCACAACTCTCAGCACGCTCTACAGGGATGATTGAAAGGCAGAGAGACCCATTAGTGGCCTGTATACAGTATACATTTATTATACAGAATAGAGCAGACGTCTGAGATATTCCACCAAATGCATTGTTGGGCGTTGAGGGTTTATGGAGACAATTGTCATATGAGTCTGGAAATTTCCAGATGCTAACTGTAAATGTAAAAAACTTTGCAGAAGATAGAAAGGTGGCACTCACTGAGGTAGCAAAAAATATAGTCCTTTATTCCATCACCAAACAGGTTACATGTGGCAGATGAAATGAATAGGCAACAGCTGTTTCGCACGTCACGTGCTAAAGGGCTGAGAGAAAGCACGTGACGTGCGAAACAGCTGTCGCCTATTCATTTCATCCGCTACATGTAACCTGTTTGGTGATGGAATAAAGGACTATATTTTTTGCTACCTCGGTGAGTGCCACCTTTCTATCTTCTGCAAAGTTTTTTATGTCGTTGGACTGAATGTTTTGGTAGAGCACCTCCGATAGTACGGCTCCGAGGAGGAGTGTATTCACACTTGAAGGCTGTGATCAGCAGAGTGTAGGGGTCTTGTGCCGAGAATCTCTTTTGTATATGACTAACTGTAAATGTACTGCGCCATCTTGGGGTAAAACTTGCCCTACGTGAGATTTGTCACATTCTTGGTATATCTGGTTAGTAATATAGAATGGAGACGTTGAGCAGACGAGAGGGTAGATCTGGAACGGTGGCTAGCACTACAAAGAAAACCATATTAGTGGTCAGACAGCTAAAACATAAGTAACCACAAGAGCACTTGAAAGTTGAGGCACTCACCACTGCGTCTTCATAAAATAACTCTCTTTATTCGCATAAATGCAGGTACATAGATACTGGCAAATTGACGGGCGACAGCCTGTTTCGCGTGCACAGTCGTCGAGGGCCGAGAGGAAGCGTGCTGACTGTGCACGCGAAACAGGTTGTCGCCTGTCCATTCATCAGTATCTATTTACCGGCATTTATGTGATTAAAGAAAGTTATTTTATGAAGACGCAGTGGTGAGTGCCTCAACTTTCAAGTGCTCTTGTGGTTACTATCAGTCGTACAGTCTACGCGTTGAAAGAGCACCACCAGCGTTGTTTGGGATCAAGGGACCATACACATGGTGCGGTTTTTCCCTCCGGTTGGTTGTGCTGAAATTTTCTTTGCTGGATTGCTGAGCTAAAACATAAGGTTTAATATACTGTACTTCTTATTATATCACATAAGAGGACAATTTAAAGTCGTCCCAATGTCCAATTCAGCCGAGACCCCAAAGGGGACATCACTGTCCTGGGTAAAGTTTGGGAAGTGGAACAGGAGAGGAGAAGAAGGAGAAGAGGAAAAGAAGAAGAAGAAAAAGAAGAAGATGAAGAAGAAGAAGAAGATGAAAAAGAAGAAGAAGAAGAAGAAGATGATGAAGATGATGAAGAAGAAGATGAAGAAGAAGATGATGATGAAGATGATGAAAAAAAAGATGATGAAGAAGAAGTTGATGATGAAGAAGATGAAGAAGAAGATGAAGAAGAAGATGAAGAAGATGAAGATGAAGAAGAAGATGATGCCGGCCATCACCATTCATCCACAGCCACACGTCTTGTTGAAGACCACCGTCCTCGGTGGCAAATAAAGTAATTAAAGCGGGGTCTTAAGGAATTCTGCATCAGCCATAATTTTTCTGGCTCACACAAACTCCGAATCCAGGAAGGAGCGTTAAGCTGCAGGATAAACATGCTCGAAAAACTATAGCTGGGAGCTTGTGGGATTTGCAAATCTCATTTGTAGGGAGATTGTGCATTAACCCTTCCAAGACTGGTGAGGCTATCCGCCTTCAGCCTCGCCGCCTCGTTTCGGCAGTGAATGGGTTAAACACAAAATACTCCTTTACATGCTTCTATTATGCAGTTCACACAGGATACATGGGCTTAAGGGTGTCAGTCACAGATAATATATTACAAGAAAACCCATGTACTTTCTAACTAAGAATACAATTACCTATGCCAGGCGCAGTGGTGAGAGTGTGAGCGCGCAGGGACTTTTTGCATTTTCGCACCCACTACCACTGCATTGCCTATTTACTAAAGTAGCATCCTTCTAACTAAACTAATTAAATATTTGGGTGTATAGAGGCGTCTATGAGCGCCGCACAGTCATGTGACCCCAATCCCATTGTCTGCTCTTCAAGAACATTAGTTTCTTCTGGAGCTGGAACAGCCGGCTATCATCTCCTCTTATTATTGCCATGCGGATAGTATGTATGGGGAAAATACACTTATCTTATATACTGCACAGAAGAGAGAGAGAGAGAGAGAGAGAGAGAGAGAGAGAGAGAGAGAGAGAGAGAGAGAAAGAGAGAGAGAGATGATAGATAGATAGATAGATAGATAGATAGATAGATAGGAGATAGATAGATAGATAGATAGATAGGAGATAGATAGATAGGAGATAGATAGATAGATAGATAGATAGATAGATAGATAGATAGATAGATAGGAGATAGATAGATAGGAGATAGATAGATAGATAGATAGATAGATAGATAGATAGATAGATAGGAGATAGATAGATAGATAGATAGATAGATAGATAGATAGATAGATAGATAGAAGATAGATAGGAGATAGATAGATAGATAGATAGATAGATAGATAGATAGATAGATGATAGATAGATAGATAGATAGATAGATAGATAGGAGATAGATAGATAGATAGATAGATAGATAGATACATAGAAGATAGATAGATAGATAGATAGATAGATAGATAGATAGATAGATAGAAATATTGATGACAGAGAAAGATAGAAAGCAGGAAAGATGCAATTATACTGGAGAATATTCAATATATTTTGTAGCTTGAAGAATGGACCTAATAATATATATATATATCGTCACACCTACCAGCATTAGCAGAAAGCAGTATGTTAAACTACAGCAGAGGACAAGGCATAATATAACATAATATAACATAGAGAGATGGTTGGGGTTAAGGCAACCAGTGTCTGGAGGGAATTTTTCTATAATACATGTGTACAGGACATTGTCTGAGGAAATGTGTGTATATATATATATATCCAGCAGTTACTTCTAGGTTTAGTTATGTTTAGTAGGTGGCAGAACATAATTTATATAAACTCCAAAAAATGAATGACTGAAATTCAGCAGAATTGATGCATTTTTTTTAATGTAAAATCACCATAAATTTCAAAGCATTTTTATTTAAAACATTTTATTAAAAAAAAAAAAAATATATATATATATATATATATATATATATATATATATATATATACCAGAAAAGCACCATTTCTAAAAAATGCTGTTTTAAAATATATATATACATATAAAACAAACCAAAATTCTACCACATTACCACGAACATAGTTCATGGTGCATTTCATCTTTCATGGTACATAGCCATACAAAAAGTATCAAAAATAAATAAAAAAATATATATATAAATTAAAAGCAAAGGAGCGTGGCCTTTTTTTTCCTGGAAAACTTCTTGGATGAAACTCTTCCTACAGAATTAAGAACAAAAAAAAATTTTTTACTATTGGCAGCCTTATGACATGATGTTATGAGCCCAGTTATAATAGGTCTCGTCTTGTCATTGTTAAGATTGGGCGATGGGAATAAACTTTTTGATTTATCGGTGTTCAGCAGATATCAGCCTATTCAGCTAAAAAAAATCAGAGAATAAAACATAAAGGGTACCTCTAGTATTGCTGGCGTTCTTGTCTCCTGGCAGCCATACAAAGCCCCAGCCATTGCCTCTGGAGGGGAATAGAAGTGTTACATCAGAGGGCCCCCTTAATGCCTCTATAATCTCGTCTGCAGCATAAATTACTGGCATACACCTCCAAGCTGGGAGATGATGTTTGCCATCTAAATTAGAGTTTTTTACAAATTAAAATGTTTACATTTTTTTGTTCTTCTATTACTATTATTACACGCAAACACCCTAAATGTATGACCTTTATATACGTTTTATGTTTATACGCTACATATATTAGGTCTAGTGTGTTCTCAAGAGGTTAAAGTGCAGCAATGATGATGGAAGAAGAATTCAGACCCCAGTCAAAATCTGGATTTTTTTTTCTTTTTTTTAACAAATGCAGCAAAACCTACGCCAGTTGTTTCCCGCTGCCCTCCCATACGTTGCCTGTCTGTTTGCTCACAGTAAGTGTACAATGGTGCGGCTACGCGTGCATAACCTCTTCTTTTTTTCTCTCTAGCAGGAAAACGTTGGAGACTTTAAAACTTTAGAATGGAATTCCAGGCTCTGCTTGTATACAGGAGAAATACTGCCATCTTATGGACTAGGAGCAAACTGCAGCCAATTATTTAGAGACGCGCTCCTTGTCATCTAATTGTACCGTGTTAATATAAAGTCTTTGCTGAGGGGATTGACAGCAAATAAAGTGATAAAAAAGAGCATGGCCGACCAGTGGATGAAGAAGGTGGACTACTTCTGGAAGGTTGTAGTGACGTGTGCACTCCTTACCGCCTTACCTCCATGTATCCGTCTTACAGACTTTAAGGGAGATTTATTAACCCCTTAAGGACAGAGCCAATTTCGATTTTTGCGTTTTGGTTTTTTCCTCCTTGTGCATAAAAGGCCATGGCACTTGCATTTTTCCACCTAGAAACCCGCATGAGCCCTTATTTTTTGCGTCACTAATTGTACTTTGCAATGACAGGCTGAATTTTTGCATAAAGTATACTGCGAAACCAGAAAAAAATTCAAAGTGTGGTGAAATTGAAAAAAAAAACGCATTTTGTTTATTTGGGGGAAATGTGTTTTTATGCCATTCGCCCTGGGGTAAAAGTGACTTGTTATGCATGTTCCTCAAGTCGTTACGATTACTATGATATATAACATGTATAACTTATATTGTATCTGATGGCCGGTAAAAAAATTCAAACCATTGTTAACAAATATACGTTCCTTATAATCGCTCCATTCCCCGGCTTATAGCGCTTTTATTCTTGGGTCTATGGGGCTGTGTCAGGTGTCATTTTTTGCGCCATGATGTGTTCTTTCTATCGGTACCTTGATTGCGCATATACGACTTTTTGATCGCTTTTTATTACAATTTTTCTGGATTTGATGCGACCAAAAATGCGCAATTTTGCACTTTGGGATTTTTTTGCGCTGACGCCGTTTACCGTGCGAGATCAGGAATGTGATTAATTAGTAGTTCGGGCGATTACGCACGCGGCGATACCAAACATGTTTATTTATTTATTTATTTGTTTACTTTTATTTAAAACCTGGGAAAAGGGGGGTGATTCAGACTTTTATTAGGGGAGGGGGCTTTTTACTATTAACACTTTTTTTTTTTTTACACTTATACTAGAAGCCCCCCTGGGGTTAGGGTTATTCCCCCTTGGGGTTAGGGTTATTCCCACCTGGGGTTAGGGTTATTCCCCCCTGGGGTTAGGGTTATTCCCCCTTGGGGTTAGGGTTATTCCCCCCTGGGGTGAGGGTTATTCCCCCTGGGGTGAGGGTTATTCCCCCTTGGGGTTAGGGTTATTCTCCCTGGGGTTAGGGTTATTCCCCCTTGGGGTTAGGGTTATTCTCCCTGGGGTTAGGGTTTTTCCCCCTTGGGGTTAGGGTTATTCCCCCCTGGGGTGAGGGTTATTCCCCCTGGGGTGAGGGTTATTCCCCCTTGGGGTTAGGGTTATTCTCCCTGGGGTTAGGGTTATTCCCCCCCTGTGGTTAGGGTTATTCCCCCTTGGGGTTAGGGTTATTCTCCCTGGGGTTAGGGTTATTCCCCCCTGGGGTTAGGGTTATTCCCCCTGGGGTGAGGGTT